>NC_090184.1:37903285-38190785 GCF_024679245.1 Pseudorasbora parva
GCCGTCGGTGTATGAATGGGTGAATGTGAGGCAAAATGTAAAGCGCTTTGGATAAAAGCGCTATATAAATGCAGTCCATTTACAGACTGTCGAACAGCGGTCTTTCAAATCAGCTTTGACCGCGACTCTGGAAGACTTGGAGTTAAGCTTTTCTCTGAGAAAAGAACGGCACTGAAGTCATTCTTATAAAGGGAAGATGTGTTCAGAGTTTTGCCGCCTGGATATGGCGAAAGTTTAATCTATCAATGAGCTCTGCTTCACGTTGGTCTGGTTGGTTGTAGTTCTATCCAACTGTGTGCAAAGGGAGTTTGACAACCATTGATTGATCCCTCGGATTGAGCCCTGTCATTGGTGAGTTCCCAAACCAAACATCTTGATGTGGGTCTGGCTTGTCAGGCTAATGTTACACAAGATCTTGAACAAAAATAGATGCCCTTCTTGAATGCAATAACAGCACAACCTTCATTTTCATCAAGAGGTGCATCATTTTTTGGTCAAGATCTTGTATAGACAAGATAAGAGTCTGTAAAGTCTCCTCCAGCTCATCCCAAAGACTTTCAATGAATTTAAGATCTGTACTCTAGTGAGACCAGCGATGTTGTATGGTTTGGAGACAGTTGCACTGAGGAAAAGACCGGAGGAAGAGCTAGAGGTAGCAGAGCTGAAGATGTTGAGTTTCTCTTTGGGAGTGACGAGGATGGATAGGATCAGGAATGAGTACATCAGAGGGACAGCACATGTGAGATGTTTTGGAGACAAAGTTAGAGAAGCCAGGGTGAGATGGTTTGGACATGTTCAGAGGAGGGAGAGTGAATATATTGGTAAAAGGATGCTGAGGTTAGAGCTGCCAGGCAGGATGTCAAGAGGAAGACCAAAGAGGAGGTTTAACTTCTTAATCCGCACCGGATCGTGGGCGGGGCGTCTGGCGCAAGTGGGCGTGTCTCTACTTATAATTACTTTTGTTTTATACAAACTGTTCAATCAACTATATCAAACTATGCATCATTTGAAAGCTAAAACACTCAAGATTCATGTTCTGAACTCATTTTTGCAATAAATACACCAGAGAGGAAAGGGTTAAATTAAATGCTAAAGCAGTGGCTATTTAAACATTAGCATAATGAACGCGGTACTCATCTTTCATCTCCTGACGTTCAGATCAGATCGGACGAATCCACAAAACAACAGCATACATGTCTGTGTAAGAGTCCACTCTTCAAAATGCATCCCACTTTTAATCCAAAACAACGAAAAAATAAGGGGAAAAAACTAAAAATCCTCCGTTGTTTGTATAAGCGTTTTGCGTTAAGAGTAATCAATCATGTCCATTTTCAATGAAATAGCGATTGTAAGCCTTATTTTGACAATCTCCCCTGTACTGTGGACTGTTCCGGTCATATTAAACCCTCCCAGGTCTCTCTCCTTCAATCATAAGCCCGGTTAGGAAACATGCTAGAAAGGGAGCGCGTCACTGGGTGATACATCTGTCAGTCAAACTCGCCGGTCCTTCGTTGGATAAGCCAGTCAATGCCTAGCCAATGCATAGCCAGCATAGATTTGATTGATGGATGTAGTAACGAATCAAAAGACAATATTTTGCGTAGTTTATGTAAGAGATGTCGTAAGAAGCATTAGTGAATACCTCATGCTTACTTAGCTGTTACTTAGCGTCGTCTCCACAGTATTCATTCATCGTATCCAGCGCCTGCCAGTGTGAGCGCACACACTTACACACAACGCGCAGACTAAATTAGAGACTGTTTTTATCAACTAAATTAGTTTTTTTACACTTGTAAATTCTGTAAATAGTTGTTTTAGTTATCAGGGACTGCAAATGCATTATAATTAGCAGTTTATTGCAGATTTATTTGAATAAAAAATACTCTTTACTATTACACAAATGTTCTAATATAATTGGACTTTATTGAAAGGACGCCCAGTCTTTTTTGACATAAAAGCTTACAGAAGCTACATTTTTGAGAGAATCGTCCTCAAATTTTAAT
The DNA here is from genome assembly GCF_024679245.1 of Pseudorasbora parva. Classification (NCBI taxonomy): domain Eukaryota; kingdom Metazoa; phylum Chordata; class Actinopteri; order Cypriniformes; family Gobionidae; genus Pseudorasbora; species Pseudorasbora parva. Next base: position 37,905,289 of record NC_090184.1, read on the forward strand.
CAAAGCATGATCAGACATTCAGTTTTATATTTAGGTTATTTTCAGGGCATTAAAATTAAAATCTAATATTTTTTTTCCATAAGGGATTAATAAAAACATAAAAACGTGAGTCACTTACATGCATATTTCCCCTTGTTTTAATCTGTCCCTATACTACTTTGAGTTATTATGACTTTTGAATAACATAATTTAAAGTGTCTAGTTTAAAATAAGACCACATTTATGGATATAGACCATAGGGTTTAAGAGCTGCAGACATTTTTATTTGGGGTATGTCATTTTTTTATTTATTTCTCAGAGCAGGGCGAGGGTTAAGAGGTTAAGGATGTAGTGAAGGAGGACATGAAGGTAGTTGGTCTGAGAGAAGAGGATACAGAGGATAGGACTAGATGGAGGCAGATGATTCGCTGTGGCGACCCCTGAAGGGAACAGCCGGAAGAAGACGACGACGACTCAGAGGTGCCAATTCATGTGTGAAAATGATTCTTCATGCTCCCTCCCAACCATTCTTTCACTGTTTGAGCCTGATCGGTCTTGACATTGTCATCCTGAAATATGGCCATGATGTGTCTTCCTACATGGTTGCTTAAGAATTTTAAATTAGAAGAGCTGTTGCCAAACATAACATGCTAGAAACATAATAACGACTGCAATAATGGTCTAATCAATAAAGATTTGCCTATTTAAATCCAAACAGTGACTCTTTTTTTTTGGAAAGGCAGTATAGAAGATATTATTTTTTTTATTTCCCCAGGTGCCTCTGTGGTCAAGTTTAACAGATACAGATCTGACTCCTCAGACGGAGAAGCTTTTGCTATTTTTGAGGAGTATACCTGGTCAGTTTCCTCCAACTTCTCTCAGATCACACCCCATTCACATCTAAATACAACTAATTTGTTGTCATCTGTTGTTTAGGGTTTGAGCTTTTGGATAGTTCTGACCAGAATACACTTCTGTCCTGCTCTTCAATTGAAGTCATGTTCCTACTCTTAGCTCAGCAGTTCTCAGAGAACCCCACTGGTGTTAGCGCTGGTAAATCACATACATTATCACATAATCTGCTTAAATCTAATGTCATAAGTCATCATTTTTGGGGTCCAAGCGCTCTATTTGATCCGATAAAATCAACAACAAACAGTTAATACACTTAAAAAAAGGAAAAAAAAAGTTTGGTTACACAGACAGGGCTTAAATTAAGCCAGGATTAGACCTTATTTCAATTAGGAAAACATGCCTTAAAAAATACTGGTGTGCATCTTGACATAAAACAATGGCACTGACATATATTAGTGCAAGTTGTTTTTAGTTAAAACAGCTCAAACATGCATTTTAGTCTAGGCTTAAACCTTATCTGTGAAACCAGGCGATAGTGTTTTAAGTCTTTTTTTTTTAATTCAAATAAGACAGGTAAAAGTTACGAACTATTTTTTTAAAGACTAACATGTAAGATGAGTCTAAGCAGTTTCTACAACTAAATATAACCATTTTTCATTCTCAGTGTGAAGAATATTGTTTATAATTTAACCCTAATTCAACCTTTGTCCAATATAAAAAAAGCTTTTGTGGTTCAGTGAATGTAAATGTTCTTCATGGAATCATCAATGCCAGAAAAGAACCTGATTTTTACTCACGGCGTGCTGTAATTAGGGATGTACCGAAATGAAATTCTTGGCCGAAGCCGTAACCGAATAATAATGAAATGCTTGGCCGAAGGCCGAATACCGAATGCGGTGTTTCGCATTTTTTCCATTTATTTGGCAATTTTTTTACCATTACAATAATTAAATAGTAAACATTTGCTTTTTACTATTTTGTGTTGCTTTTCAGAGAAATAATGGATAACAAAAATACTATTTCAAAATATTTATTTAACACTGAACATTTTTTTTTAACATTTCAGCAGATATTATACAAACTAAGCACAACATAACTTAAAATAAATAATTAGTAAAATAAAAAATATATTTTTATTTGGCCATCTTTGAAGCCCCCCTTCTTGAATAGCCTATGTTAGGCCTATAACTGACTGCTGAAAGAATGTAACTCTGTATGTCTACAACAACAAATGTGCATTGAAAAGTGCAAAAAATGTGGATGAACCCAAAACAAATAAATAACTGTCCTAGACATAAGCCTACTTCTTCAGGAAAAGTGGCAGGTTCTTTATGAAAGGTAGCTTCTCTGCTTTCTCACATGAAAGTCGGCTCCTCTTCTCATCGATGACATGAGATGCAGCACTAAACAGTGCTTCCACACTGCTGACATGTTTGCTGCATAAAGCACGCGCCTCTCACTCTACGTGGGTTATTTTTTGATCGCGTCATTAAAAACGTCATTGTTCGGCAAAAATTATTCAGCCTTTTTACTTATTCGAATGCCGAAAGTGCTTTTTTTGGCTATTTTCGGCCGAATAATTTCGGTTGCCGAACATTCGGTGCATCCCTAGCTGTAAAATCTTGATTCTAACAATAATCTCTTTAATATTTCCATTGGCCTTTTATGAATCATTAAAATATTGGTGTCCAGGACAACAAGTTTTTAAACATTTAATTTAAAAATGTGCAATGAACATCTGTTGAGTTAATATTATGAATTGAAACCGGGTAGAGGCTTAGACCTGGAAACGTTATTTAAAATGTCACAATTTAACAAGCGTTGTTTGATTAAAAAAATAACACATTATGGATTAATTATGACTAACTGATGTTTTCTATCACCAGCTTTTTACCCAGCAAATTCAAATAACTCAAACTCTGATTGGGCAAAAACTTTAGAGTCCAAGACTGGGAACAGCCACAGGATACTGACACACTCAGGTGATCTTTGATACAAATTGATAACCATAGTAGGAAATTCAATGAATTGATGCATCATCATTATATTTGCCTATGCTAATGTTATGAATTTTATCTCTGATCAGGATTGAATGACGAGCTCTTGAGGTCTGTGGTAAATTTCCTCCACAGTATGGTGACTATTGCGGTGACCGAGGCCGAATATGCGCTTTTAACCGCGACTGCAGTGTTGTGTTCAGGTTTGTGCGTTATGCATTAATTACCCACACAATTGGGACTCATTTCCGTGTGAACTTCCACATGATTTCACTGTATACAGAACAGTCATTTATAGGTAAAAAGCAAATTACAATTTGGATGTAAAACCGTGCCCGGCTATTTGTAACATGCATGTGCGAGGCTTCTGGTGTCCTTCGCTGTTATTTTACCTGTGCAAAAAACAGTCAGTTACGCTATTTTATAATGCAAACTGGTAAGTTTTATTTTAATTTATACCAAAATGGTAAACTCTGAAACTAGAAACTAGTTTTACTGTTTACTGAAAGTTTCAAATGACCGTTATTTGTTTTCTGTTGCCAAGCAGACAGGCCGTCTCTGCGTGCGGTGAGCTGTGTTGAGAACTTACAGGAGTTTGTTTTGGAGCTCTTGTCCCGAGCTTGCTGCTGCAGTAGTGAGGGGACAGCACAAGACCCGCGACGCTTCGCCAGGCTCCTGGGACGGCTGACGGAGCTGAGAACACTTCGACACAACCACCTCACACTTCTCCCACAGCAATCCTGGGATATGCAGTCCTGAGACAGCCTTCAGGGAGAGAGATTTATGGCATCTGATCTCGGTTGCAATACACTTAATTTTTGCCCAAAACAATATCCCAGACCAATGTACTGTAGGTTACCCATGAACAAACATAGTTTAGTTTAATAAAATTTTTTAAAAAAAAGAAGCCTCATGATGTGGTTCTTATATGCATTAAATAAATAAAAAATTCAATTTCATTAAAGGTACACACATCAACTTGCATGTATTTATTAACATGGATCTGAAAATTAATAAATGAACAGAATGTAATTATTTTGTCATGCACATTTAGATTTTAAACCAAGTAACATTTTGGTTTACCTTAGCAAACTGTTATACGATTTATTAACTATACGTTTTGAATCCAAATTGTAATTTACGTTAATCGTGCAGAACCAAAGAAGCTCTATATCTTGACAAAATATTAATTTGTCAACACAAACCCACAGAACAGTTTTAATCTTTGTAGATATGAATTATATATATTTTTAAATAGAAGCCTTACATGAAATTACTTTCTCAGATCGTGCAAAGCAAAGCAGTTTGTTTCAAAAGTAGTATATGCTTGGTTTTTACACCAGTCAGGACGTGAACCCCGGTCCCTTTGCTTAAACAAATATTTTACACTACGATTGCCTCACAATTGCAATTGTCACTGGTGGCCAAATAGGTGCATGACTCAAATCATTTTCTCACTTTATTTTAAAAGGCGGGGAATTACCCTAGGCTTAAGTTAATACCTTACATTCTTGCCATAAAACTTATGGTTCCACAAACAGGTACTGTAAACTATATTGAATAAGTTACAAGCCTCATTTTTTATCAGGTATTCAAATAAAGCAGGTGTTTGCAATCTGTCACACTAGTAAGACCTGCCATTGTTTTAATTTCCCTACGACCTCAAATGAAACTGTGATACAGTAGACGCATCAAATTCATGTTTGAATGAATGTTTAACTTTTCAAATGTTAAACTGAAACCGTTTGAACACTAGTCAGCTTGCCACGTTACAGATACACAGCAACGGTTCTTCTTTTGCGTGGATCAGATCATCTCCCAGCCATTCAAGAATCATCACAATGTATTCACCTTATATGGAGGACAAATCATACTGAACGTGTTCTTCCATCATCAATACTGACTCGCTGCTGCCCCCTACAAACAGAAAAAATGTGTTTCAGTAAATAATGAGCAGTGCATGAACAAAAAGTTTGCAAGACAATCATTTTGATTATCTCACTAGTCACCACTGGTCAACGTTTCTAATGTTTATTTAATTAAACATCTACCACGTGAGTGACCTCTCACGTTTGAGCAGCTTCGATAATTTTCAAATAATAGTCCATTTATCACCTTACACTATAGTAAAAAGAACAAATGCGTCTCAATGCTGTTGACAATAAAAAATAATAATGGTGCTGTACTGCACGTGATTTTTTGGGTCCTTTGCTACCTTCAAGTGCTATCGGAATCATCTTAAATACGTCTGAGAAATTGGCTCACTCAGCTCACTAATGTTACTGGAAAACTCGAAGGTAATTATGTTCCCCGAGTTGCTTAAGTCGTGCACTGAATTCACTACTTGAGTCCAGTAACATGACCATTTGTAATGAAAATGTATTTGACTAAAACCCCAGAATCGTCAGCAAGCTGAGTATTTTGGATAGCTCGGTGAATGGTTGTCAACGGATGAATGGGACGCTACATTTTATTCAAAGTTAAATAGCTCCAATACATTTGGGTTTTAATAAGATTTCACCAATATAGGCAATAATATACCTAGTATCTTCCATGATTCCTATTCTTTCCGACGAGCTCTAATCACAAATTCAGAAGTGGGTAGTAAGAAATGTCCGCACTCACGCCAAACAGACGCCATGAAGCAGTGGTAAAAAAACACACGCAGGCTTTGCAAAATCCCGCCCTCTGAAGATTTTAGCCAACCAGATGCCAACAAAGTCGCGCGCATGCATCTAAGATAATTGACACATGACAGCGTTTCTGATTGGCTATATGATTTAAACTATGTAATCTACGGGACACCTTTGTGATCCGTCAGGTAGAAGGGCCGGGTAGTGACAATTTGTTTGATTGTATTCCGTCCTATCTGCGTCATCTTACATGATACCAAACAAAGAAATATGATAACATTTACATAGAAGTCGATACACATCTGCATAAAGTTGTTTTTTTATATAGGAAATTGGAAATAATAACCAACGCCCACAAGTCGTATTTACTACTGGGAAACTGAAGTAATTCCGAGTTTGGCGTCATACTGGCAGAGGGGAGAACGATTGCTGCTCTGATTGGTTTGGTATTCTATACACTCTCCCCAACAGCTATAGGTATATTTACATATGAATATGTATTTGGAGAATGGGCTATTGCATGTTTCATTGAAAATATAATGTAACCAACCTGACGCCAACAAATCCATGCACAAGATGACTGACAGACAGAACATTTCTGATTGGCTATTTTCTAATCAATATAACACCTTTTAGTGATATCACATCACGTAATATGGATATTTTGTCTGGTATTCCAAAAATAAAAGAGATTTATATATATATATATATATATATATATATATATATATATATATATATATATATATATATATATATATATATATATATATATATATATATATATATATATATATAATATATCTTATTTAATATACTTAATATATACATTTATCACAGCTCTTACAAAGGTAGTGTTTTCCAATCCCAACAATTTATCTTCTTTACCTGATACCAAACAAGGTAAATATGAGAATATTTACATAGACATACACGCTGATACAGATCTACTGTATAAAGCTGCTTGTTATGTAAAGCAAAACATTTATATTGTTCATACAACTCTATATAATGACCTAAATACAATCATTATGGTCCATAAATCAAATTACAATGGCAACAGGCATAGTAGACTTTCAATAGAACATTTATTTTCCCCCATGAGAAAATACTGTTTGAGACAGGTTATTTGGTGGGTAGGTAAAATCTGCAGTTTATACAAGCTTAAAATTTCTTAGAGGTTCCATCTTATAAACAGTGAACAAAAGATATGCAACTTTCTACAATAAATACAAGGTTCTGTGCTTGATGGTGAAAAGGGATTTTTTTTTACTGTCTAACAGTAAGTGAGTGTACAATACATCATTATTAACCCTCCAGCATTTCACCTTGAAATCCTAAAAATAACTAAACCAGAATCTGAAAGCACATGTGAAGTAAGATCTGAAAAGCCTATGCAATAGTTTATCATCTTAAATAAGAGATCCGATTTCCATCTTGAACCAATATAATTTAATTCCTTTATCTTTTTACGGTCCATAAATAAATTACTTTTTTGTATCAAAAAAATGAGAATATATATTTAACCATAGACAACTGTGAGTTGGTACATATACACATACATACGTGATTGTATGTTGGTAATGTACATATATATGATCACACTCACACTATCTGATATCAAAGACAAGCAGGATACACTATGTAGAAAGTCAGTTCATCTGAAAATCTTTTTACACGTATATATACACAACCTTCATTTCTTCATTCCTCCAGGCAATTTATTTCACAATAAAGAGAAGAAAACAAAGAAAGAAAAAAAAAACATTAAATTAGATACTATATGATAAAAAACATACTTATATACACAAGTGTCTTTACAATATACAAGAAGTGGTTTGTAAAACTTTAAAAAGTAAAAAGCTATCTTAAGAAAATGGCAGTGATTCATTCAAATGTTTATATTCTTTAAGTTCATCATTTAAAATGTTTGATTATTCAGAAATGAATCGCTCTGAATGTACCCAAATGCTAAAACTATGGGTCTGGGTGGTTTAGACTCGTCATCCCCATAAAGTGACGCCTCATAAAAACACAAATCATCGATAGAAACCGTCGCCCCCTTTCATGCCCCCTGTCCTAGGAAACATCCTAAACCTGGAGAAAGAAAAAAAACGACTGAATCTGAAATGACCTCTACTAAACCATAGCAGGATAAACTAAACTAAACTGACTGATCAGGAGTCTAGTACCTTGTGCACTACCCAAATGGCTGTGAGCCTGCCTTAGAAAGCCCATGAGAGTGGTACGTTTGGACAGATGTGGTTGGCATTTCTTTTCTACATGAAGTTTGAGCCAACAAAACCATGATCTCCTCGAACTCGGCTCAGGTGCTTCATAGCTCGGTCGTAGGCCACCTGCACAGACTTCCGGATACTGGTCTTCTTGCCCTCCATCATACGCAGTTTATCCGCCGTGTCGTCAACGCCAAGAGGGATCACCTTATCTCGTGGGAGCCACTGCCTGCAGACACAGACATAAGAAACGATAAACTCACGGACAGTTCCTTCTAAAATCCTCAAATCCAGCCGATGCTTACATTGGATATTTGGAAAAGCAAGGTCTGGTGGATAAAGCTAAAGAAAAACAAAGTAAATCTCCAGTGCTGTGCTCACCAGGTGCGTTTGTTGTCGAAAAAGAGAACCAGGAAGAGTTTCTCGCCGGCTTCTTCCTGTCTCTGGTCCCCCAGACGCAGTACGTCGAGCGGAGGCACAGGGATTGGCACGCCATTATGCAGCAGACCCTCCTGAGGCATGTCCGGATCTATGATCTACAAAATAAGAGCAATTTCAACCATTGATTTAACCTTTAAACGTCAGTGGTTTGTTACAATGCGCTTAACAGCTCACAAGACACATTTGGGTAAAAAAATAATAATTGGGTACTAACTTTTTTTCGAACACCAGATTGAAAAATTGAAACGGCTGATTAGTAATGTTATCATAAAAATGTAAAACTAAACAAATTTCTTTTATTCAAATAAATTAATAATACTAGCAATCCAAATAGAATCAAAATAAATAAAAAAAGTTGTTATTTGTTTATCTACAGACCTGCATGAGGTTTGTGAAATGTTAAAGGTAGGGAAGGTAAGGTAAGAATGATCTAAAACACTTTTGTCCAAATTTGTTTAAACTTTCTTTATATGTCAATACATAATTAAAATGTAAGTACTCTGAAAAAGAGAGTATAAAAATTGAGTGTCTCAAGTTAATCAAGTTAACAAAAGGTTTATGTTTTCATGAAGCATGTATCACTAGCACATGAAGCTGCCTAATATAGCTAAAATATCATTACTTAGCATAAAGTTACAATGTTATACACTTAGCCATCAGTAGAGATGATAAATACTCAATATGCTTAGCTCAAGTTGATCGCTGTCGTGTTGAATTTCGCAAAATTTAACTTTAGATATCAAAATGCATGTGTAAAAGCTAGTACACCGCATCCAGGAACTTTTTTTTAGAACTAAGTTAGCTTTAGCTACTACTAATCAACAATGCTTTCATCATGGAAACACTTACATGCAAAACACAGTATATGTTATGAATCTTATACGAAATTCATCTTCATCACAGTATAACTGATGTTATTGGAAAAACATGTATCAATGCTACTCGTTTTTAGCTTTGCCTTATAAATATTACTAGCTCGTTACCGAACCAAACAAAAATATATTTTAAACTTGACCAGTATCTGTATTCCAGCTTGATAGTGAGTACTAAAATACATCTTATTTGTTTATATTCATATTGATAAAGTTAGATGTTTTATTACATGTGATTCTGACATGATGTCACTACATGCACTCCGCTCGTCTGAGGTAAATGCGTCTTCCAGCTGAGCGGTCGGTGAGGCGCGTTCATGCGTTTTGGGGGCGTGGCTTTGGAAAGAGCCCAGAAGGGAGAAGGTGGAGTGAATGGAAATAATGAGCTGTCTTTAAAACAGTCGTGAGAGGTCTACAGGCACTCAATTTTTATACTTTCTTTTTCAGAGTACTTACATTTTAATTATGTATTGATATATAAAGAAAGTTTAAACACATTTGGAAAAAAAGTTAACCAATTCTTACCTACCCTACCTTTAATTTGTTAAATAAAAAATAAAAAACTGAAATAATAATACAAAATAGTAATCTGTATAAAACACATTATTATTATTTAAATTTTGTTACCTGCATTGTCATATGACCACTGAACAGATAAACGTAAACATGTAGATGTGTTGTTAAATAATAGCGTTATTAACCTGTTAACTGCCACTGGCCCACCAGTGGGCCCATTTCGGTGCTCTAAATTATTCTAGCGGGCTCCTTCCCAAGTTTGTCATGTTTCATATTTATTTTATTACTTTACAATAAAAACCTTTTCTAATCTTGACAAAACACATATCATCGGAAATCTGCAAACCGTTTTGTGATATTTGCACAAATATAAATAAATTTCACACAGGAAATTGCATTTAAAAATCAATAGAATTTCAATGACACCCGGTGGCTATTTGTGGTACAGCGCCTAAACAAAATCTCATGTGAACTTCAATTTTTGTGATATCAACTTGGAATATCAAAATTTGGAAGACAAATTGATTAGACATATGGCTTTGATTTGATAGTAATTTTAGAGTACAAAATATTTTGTAACATATATTTTATATTAAATATCTAGTACAGTATATTTGATTTACAGTAAATTTAAACTTTTTTATACTTTAATTTTTTTGAAGTGATTTCACTTGAACAATAATCTGCTGACTGTCTTCTTTAAAATGAGACCAAACTTATGTCTATATTCCAAAGCATTCTTGAATTGCAACCATTTAAGTTTTGATAGTGAATTTTCATGTATATTTTCAAAAAGGGGGGTGACACTTAACAGGTTAAATTACTGAAATATGAACTTCTCAATGGTGTTTTAGGTCAAACGGGTTCAGCTGACAAAAAAGTTCAAGAATCCCTGGAATAATAAATTATTTATAATGAAACTGGGAGTGTGTATTAATGAAGTAAACGCTCATTTTTGGATGTCAGGCTCATCTCATCATGTTGAAAGACTGATAACGTCAATATTAGAATGCGCTGATCTTTTTTTAAAGTGGACCTATTATGCCCCTTTTTAGAAGATGTAATATAAGTCTCAGGTGTCTCACCAGAGCAGGATAGGATGGATATCCTCTGCTTTTGGCCCACACCAAATCCAAAGGTTCAGGTTCAGGCGCATCCCCGTTCGACAGCACCTCTACATAGAACAAGGATCGTGATATATCCACTTATACATCCAAATATACTGACATTTCATTGGGATCCATTTCTTACCAGTCCCAGTGTAGTCAGAGTCTCCGTTAACAGTTTCTAAGAATGGTACTTTGGACAAAGCAGGTTTCCCTCTGCTTTTTTTAGGGGTTGAGACACTGAAATCAACAGAAAAAAAGTGAGATTACTGCACAGACTGAGATAAATCAGCAATATGAATATAAAAAGGTTTTAGTCCTTTTTTCTCTTACAGTTCTCCGAGAGTTGGAGAGGAGCTGCCTTCTGAGTCAGAGCCACCATCTTTGTGCTTTCTGAATCCATTTGTGAGAGCTAAAAAAATAGAGAAAATGGTGTTTAGAAATTAGTAAAAAAAAAATACAAATTAATTGTCCATGCCATAATTTCAGTTGTCATGGATAGGCTATGCTTTCTAAAATTAAAAATAATAATGAAAAAAACAACAACAACCCTAATTTATGGAAACGGAGATAAAAAAAAAAAATCTTGTTAGGATTTTGCAAACATGAATACATTTAGATATTGTGTAAGGTCATTTATAACATACTCAAAGGTGCAAAAAACCTTGACTAAATAAAGTTTGGAAACATTACTATTTTTAATGATTTTGAAAGCAATATCTTATGCTCATCAAACCTACATTTATTTGATTAAAAATACAGAAAAAAATTAAGTAATATTGTGAAATATTATTACAATTTAAAATAATGGTTTTATATTTTAATTTACTTTAAAATATAATTTATTTCTGTGATGCAAAGCTAAATTTTCATCAGTTATTACTCCGGCCTTCAGTGTCACATGACCCTTCAGTAATCATTCTAATATTCAGATCTGGTATTTTTTCAGGATTCATTTATAAATAAAAAGTAATAACAGCATTTATTCTGAATATAAATCTTTTCTAACAATATACATATTTTCTATCAAGTTTGATAAATTTAACACATTCTTGCTGAATGAAAGTATGAACTAAAAAATAAAAAAATTACACCCCAAACTTTTGAATGGTAGTCTACATTTGTCATTTTTACAAAAGATTTCTAATTTATGGACTTTTTTTATTCATCAAAAAATCCTGAGAAAAGTATAAAGCGTTATAGAAAAGCAGCACAACTGTTTCTAGCATTGATAGTAAATCTGCATATTAGAAGGATTTCTGAAGGATCATGTGATACTGAAGACTGGAGGAATGTGTAATGAAACTTGCATGTTTGCATCAAATAAACGTTCCACACACACACGCACAAAAGAAAAGTGAAAGTAAACCATAAGATCAGTTGTAATGCAGGATATAAGGCCGTTTTTTTCTTTACCAGGCTCTAGAGTGAGTCGAGGGGGCGTTCTCTCACGCTCTGGACTGCAGCTGGGACTTCTTGCTCTCTGTTTGGCCATGGTTGATATGGGCGGAGGTGTTGAAGGTTTTGGCTGGGCTGTAGTTTCAGTCTTGATAGTGGCGGAGCAGTTTGGTGTGCGTGCAGGGTCTGGGTCAATGCTGACGACCTCCTCCCTGTTTCCATTCTGCATCTGATTGTCTCTCTCACGCTGGAGCTTAGCTCCATTTTTTGCTTTTTTGAAAAGGACGGACGTTCGCCGCCCGACCCCTCCTGTGGCGGGCCGGACCGGTGACTCAGTGGACGAGAGGCCGTTGATCAGTTTATTCTCAGGCGGGCGGTCCTCAGGTTTGGTGCAGCTGTTCACAGGTGCGGTGTCTGAATCGGCCTCTTGGATCTCGTTGTTGAGTTTGAGGCGCTTGGGTGGGCATGGGGGGGTCCTGGGGTCAGATGTCATGGGTCGGAGGGTCGGTGGTTCTTGGTGGGTGTCTCCTGGTGGAGGGGACAAAGCCAGGCCTGTGGGCTCCAGCATGGGTGGCGGGGTTGATTTACAGTCATCTACATAAAAAGAGGGACAGCCAGACGTCAAAGAAAATCTGGAATCAGACTGGAATTGAATGTAACCATTAAGTACTTGTAATGCAATTCTTACAGTTGGACTGTAAAACATTTACTAATATATAATTTCTCCTTGGATAAATACATCGGATGTTGATTGAAAGGCAGATCTGAATGTGAGCTTGCAGTCGATTGTAAGAAAGGGGTGGGGTTTAAGCATATCAAATTATTGAACTCCAATAAACTTCACCAAAGAGTAGTCTGTGAGTTCACTGGAATATAGTTATGATATATATATATATATATATATATATATATATATATATATATATATATACACACACACACACATTTTTTATGAGAAATGTTAATTAATTATTTACTACAAGATCAATAACATTGATTTAAAAAATAGGGTGAATTTTCATTTTATGGCTGAACCAGGGGCCTATTGCACAAAACTGGATAAGGGATTAAGCCGGGATATCATGGTGATCCTGGCTCAATTTATCTGCTAATATACAGTTATCTTTCATTATCATTATCGTTATCGTTCTTGGTGTGAGTGTGCCTTTAGGGTACGTTTACACGACAGCGGTGTACTAAATTTTGCATACAGATGACAAGCTCACTAAAATATCCCGGCTTAATCCCTTATCCTAGTTTTGTGCAACAGGCCCCAGGAAGAAGGCAGATAGTAAAATACTATCAACAGGACTGAATGTTATGAAAACAATTTGTTTCCAGTATTTAAAAAAAAAGAAAGAGAAAAAGGCAAGTTTCACCTTTATCTGACGAGGCCGAAGACAGGTTATGTTCACCATCCATCTCTTTGTCTTCATCCTCCTCCTCGTCTTCCTCTTTGAGGTCTCCATTGAGCATGTGCGAGTTCCGCGAGTGCTGCTTATAGCGGACGTTGTTGATTTCTCGCCGTAGCAGGCGGATGCGGCGTGTGCGAGCGCCGCTCGAGCGCATGGACGTCACCACATCTAATTTATCTAGTAGCTCTCTCAACTGGTTTTCTGTTGTCATGTGCAATCGATTATCAGGGTCTAGCAGCGTGTCGACTACACAAACACACACACACACAAACACAACAAAACCATACAAATTAGCAACAAGTTACTTTTTTAATTGAATTATATATGATTTGTTGTGAACTACTCACCATCTTCCAAAGTGCAGCGGTAGTAGTCATTTTTGTGTGGCGATTCTGCCAGGTGCATGCCCGTGTCCAGGTCGAAGCCTGTGTTGTGGGCTTGTCTCTGAGCGTGCCTCAGGATAGCGCCCCCTAGGTCCCTCAGACGTATTGCAGCTTGGTAAAACACAGTGTCTTTAGCATTGTAAAGCAGGCAGTTGGAGATCATGAGGTTGAAATCAGCCTCCAGGTCAGTGACAGAACGATATTTGTGAGCTTCCAATTTGGATTTTATGGTGGAGAAATCCATTGGGTTTGTGATAAATTCCAGGTAATCTGGGACCTGAGTAGCCAAGAGCACAGTTTCTGTTTAAGGCTTGAAGCTTCCATTAACATAAATAGGTATGAGACAAGAAAATTAAGACATTAGTATTTTGATTTAAGAATAGACTGTTATTTTAAAAATCTTGAATCTTTGAATTTATTTATCTAAAATTTAAGATAAATCCTGTTATTTTATACATCATATTCTTCAAAGAATTCAATGAATTCAAAGATTTCACAAATAACATTTAGCATCACAATGGTTTAAGCATCAAATCAGCATATTAAAATGACTTCTGAAGGATCATGTTACACTGAAGACTGGAGTAATGATGCTGAAAATTCAGCTTTGCATCACACAAATAAATTACAATACACTGATTAGGCATAACAATTATTATGTTTTAATCCAAAACAGCCCTGATCGGTCAAGGCATGGACTCCACTAGACCTCTGAAGGTGTGGTATGGGATCTGACACCAAGATATAAGCAGCAGATCCTTTAAATCCTCAAAGGTGGGGGCCTCCATGCATCAGAATTGTTTGTTCAGCACATCCCACAGATGCTCGGCTGGATTGAGATCTGGGGAATTTGGAGGCCAAGTCAACACCTCAAAACCATTGTTGTGCTCCTGAGTGTACATGGTCTGAAACAATGCTTAGGTAGGTGGTACGTGTCAAAGTAACATCCATATGGATGGCAGGACTCAAGGTTTCTCAACAGAACCATGTGCCATGTGTTCACCAGGTAAGTGACCTCCAGGTTACCTTCTTCCTTTGCTCCATGGTCCAATTCTGATGCTCACATGCCCACTGTTGGTGGTGGACAGGGGTCAGCATAGGCACCCTTACTGGTCTGATGACCAGTACACAACGAACGGTGATGCACTGTGTATTCTGACACCTTTCTATCAGAACCAGCATTAACAATAGCTCATCTGTTTGATTGGACCGCACAGACCAGCCTTCACTCACCACCTTGGCCACCCATGACCCTGTCTCCGGTTCCCCACTGTCCTTTCCTTGGACCGCTTTTGATAGATACTGAACACTGCAGACCGGGAACACTACACTAGAGCTGCAATTTTGGAGATGCTCTGACTCAGGTGTCTAGTCTTCACAATAATTTGGCCCTGTAAATCCTTACACTTGCCCATTTTTCCTGCTTCTAATACAATAACTTTGAACACAAAATGGTCACCTGCTACCTAATATATCCCACCCACTAACAGGTTCCGTGATAAAGAGATAATCAGTGGTATTAGCTTCACCTGTTTGTGGTCATATTGTTATGCCTGATCGGTGTATATTAAAGGTCCCATGGCATAGATTTTTGTATTTGTTTTATGTTTCCTGAGGTGTACTTATATTGTTAGTATGTTTTTTTTTCCATTAAAAAATGTCATAATTTGGAAATAAAGGCTTTTTTTCTATACTGATATTAGCCCTATGGCTTGAATGCTCTGTTTCAAGAGGTGTGTCTGCTGTGAGACTTCAGTAAAAACACCCACTGTTGTGATTGGCTGACATCTTTGCATTTGAAATGAGATTATGTGAATAAACACGAGTGAACTTTGCAACGTTATTTCTCTCACAAAATGCTTTCACAACAGCTAACAGCAAACACGACATCGACATGAATACAGTAAGAGCTTCTGTTGAGCATAATTACTAGAGCAGCGTCATTCAAACGGCAGTTTGGGCAAATGTGCACTGCAGATATACGTGTTACGTATATAATTTACAGATCTGAACATTATGAAGAGTGTTTTTGCTTTCTGTAGTTTAATCATTTAATTAACAGATTTGTTTCATGCTGCTAACAGAAACGACTCGTTTTAATCACTGGCTTGATTCACTGATGCATCAAGACGGCCAGCAGCAGGACTGACAGTATTAAACGATTTAGAAAGAAAGTCTGTGTGAACGTGAATGATTAGCTACACATCAGGAATCACTGATCCCAGATCAGGCATTAATGAACACTGTTACTCACTGTTTGTGGCAGTGCTGTCAAATCCATATGATAAAGCAAGTGCAGTGCTGACATAGAGACTGATAAACTGAATCCATTCTCTACTAATTCTCTGGGCAGGTAAAGCAGAGGAAGGGGAGGAAACCTTTCCTGGTATGACGTCATAACAGGAGAATTCAAGATCAGCTCGTCTGGGCTCTCATTTTCTCAAAGGCAGAGAAAGACAGCCAGAACTCGGTTTACACTGATCAAAATATCTAGCCACTTTGGGAGAATATTCAGGCTAGGGGAAACTCATATTAATGTTGAAAAACCTCATAAAATAAAATGTTCATGCCATGGGAACTTTCATATATAAATAGCTTAAAATAGCTATTTTAAATTGTAATAATATTGCACAATATTTGTTTTATACTGTAAACTGTGAGCATTCACCAATACCTTTGTGTATGAATGTATATAAATATAGATAGACAGACCTCTTTCAAGTTGACAGGCTGTGCAAATATGTTTGCAGTATCTTTCTCCTGAAGCTGGTCTAAAGTGGACCGCAGCAGTACCAGGACCGGAGTTAACTGATGCTCAGTCACAGCTTGGTGAATCTTCACCTACAGAAGCAACACATGGTTATAGTGACACACCTGGCCTTACAAAAATTATATATTATACAACATTTTTGGTTTAATTTGTAGTAAATAAATAAATCTTTGGTTCATTTTCATAAGGGTGGCTAATTTTTATATGGTCAAGGTGACATACAGAAGTCAGCAGATGTCATTAAACAATCAGTAACAGGTCAGATTACTTCAAGTCTGTGTACAATACAATGATTTGTGTAATAAAATGTTCTTTCCAAAGTGAACATCCCCTCCCTCTAAATTATAATAATGTAATAATAGCAAGTAGCAAATCATGGTGTTGTCAGTGTGTGCTCAGTTACACTAACGCTTGTAGATTATTTATTTTCCAATTAGTTGCAAAGGAAATGTCTTCATCAATTTCATCCTTTGTCACACGTGGTTTTGCTAAAGAAATGACTAAGTCCAATATAGCATACAGTATTTGCCAAATAAAGTAACAGCTTGAGTCTTAGGGCCGTTTTATACTGCAGCACAACGGCAACAGCAGGGTGGTGATGGTTTCACAATGACAGAGCTGTCTACTTCAACTGTCTACAGCAAGAAAAAATTCTGGGTTGCCACATTGAGTATTCCCTTTGATAACAGCTATAAATTATGAAATGGTTATTGAGAGTTAGCAACTGAGAATCATTTTCCAAAACCAAATTGAAAACTAGTATAAACTTGAGCCTCATGAATTCAAATTTTCATGAGGAGGGGCGTCACATTTACATTAAACAAATCATTGATATTAAAAGGTTCGTTCAACCAAAAATTAAAACTATCCATATTTACTCACCCTCAAGCCTTCCTAAGTGTATAGGACTTTCATCTTTCAGACGAACACAATCGGGAGTTATATTAAAATTGATTCTGGGTCTTCAAAGAATCATAATGGGAATGAATAGTAAAGCCCAAAAACGGTAATCCATATGACTCCAAGGGGTAAAAGGAACACACCTACTTTTTGGGACTTTAGCTTATTCACCGTATTCCCCCAGAGTTAGATAAGTCCACACATACCATTCTCATCTCAGTGTGTGCCATAACTCTGTCTGACGCACACACCGCTTGCCTAGCTTAGCACAAAGACTGGAGGTAAATGGCTCCATCTAGCCTACTGCTCAATAAGTGACGGAATAATACCAACATTTTCCTGTTTCCATGTTGTGTTGTGTTGTTAGATTGTGTACTAAGACAGAAAATTATAAGTTGCAATAAAGGTGCTAGCTCTGGGGATATGGTGAATAAGTGTAAGTCCTAAAAAGTTGTTGTGTTCCTAAAAAGGCCTTCTGAAGTGAAGAACTTTTGTAAGAAAAATATCCATATTTATAACTTTATAAACTATAAATCACTGGCTTCCTTTAATGACCATCTG
Organism: Pseudorasbora parva; assembly: GCF_024679245.1. Lineage (NCBI taxonomy): Eukaryota > Metazoa > Chordata > Actinopteri > Cypriniformes > Gobionidae > Pseudorasbora > Pseudorasbora parva. Next base: position 37,923,349 of record NC_090184.1, read on the forward strand.
CGAGTTGAGTTGTAATGGAAGAGTGACCTCTGACACAACGCATGATGTAGGATGTAGGAGTAGTGTAAGCTTAGACGTGAGTTGACGCCTCTCGCGGTTCAAACTAAAAGGGCTGGGCAACAAACTGAAGCTCCTCTTCCCTTATATCAAAAACCTCTGACATTTCTCTTAATTTTTATTTTATTTGTGACCCCATGTTTTGTTTTCCTCTCTGTGCTTCTGTGCTCGTCAGTAATTTATACATTAGATAAGAGGTTGCTTTTCCGGCCATTACCTGAAGCCAGGGATTATAGTTTATAAAGTTATAAATATGGATATTTTTCTTACAGAAACGCATCACTTCGCTTCAGAAGCCCTTTATTAACCCCCTGGAGCTGTATGGATTTCTTTTATATGATGGCTGTTTTTTTATTTATGAAGTTACTATTCACTCCCATTATAACGCTTGGAAGGATATATAACCCCAAATGGTGTTTCGCTGAAAGAAGAAAGTCTGATACACCTAGGATGGGTTGAGGCCAAGTAAATTATTGGATCACTTCATTTTTTGCTGATCTACCCCTTAAACGTTTGTATTTAGTGAGATTTATTGAAAGTGTCCTATTTTGCGAATTATCATATTTATTGACAGTTTACTGGTGTGTTTTCAGTTTGCCACATGGAGCAAAAATAGTCTCAGAGCTGCTAAGGCATGCATTTTAAAGGGTTACTTCAGCGATTAACATATGGCTTTGTATCAGTAGAAACCCTGGAGTACATTCGAATAATTGTGCTCCCTCCCTCATATCCCCCTGAGACAAGAGATTTATGCATTTTATTTCTGGAAAAATTCCTCTGATGAGGCAAATATCGTCAAATTGCACCATCTCAGGAATTTTTGGCCAGAGGCTAAAGACTACAGCAAGCAGAGGGAGTCATTTCCACGTTTTTAACCTGCGCATGAGGGATGGAGATCGCACTCACAGCTCAGCTCGCAGCTGCAGGCATTCATGTAAACGGATCGGCTGCGGAGCAATGTAAGTGTTTCAACTTCTCAAAATAATTCCTATGAAAGTTAAGCTTCCAAAGGCATGAACTAAAAACGTGCCAGACTGAACATGCGCTGTAAATCTATGCTGCGAGCGCGGTCGCATTTACCTCAGTTCATCCATGACTGTCAATGTAATGTGACTCCTGCCGCGTTTGTGCTGACACTCCCTCAGCAGCTAAATCACATTGAACAGACACGTTCAGTTTTTAATTGTAGTGTCTGTTCTCTAACTGAACTGATGTTATGAAAATGAATGCGGTCGCTGTGGGAAAGTGATTCAGTAATCTAGTAGGTGGCTTTGGGAGTGGCCTCGTAGGGCAGCGAAGCATTCTGGGAATTGTTGTCTTTAGTCCCCACGAGAATTTTTTTGTTGTTGTCTTTTCTCAGTCTAGAAGGCCCCAAATTAAAAAAATGTATTTCACATTTCTGCTACATTAATGACTCAGTTTAAATATAGATTCATCTTCCCAGCGCTGAAGTACTCCTTTAAGTTCTGGAAACTATAAATATGAGTGCAGAGATAACAACACACAGACCTTAAAAAACACAACTCTGTTTCGTTCAAATGAAGCTACGGTAACCAAGTTCACATATTTGGTTGTCATGATTTATTCAAGATAACTTAATGGACTTTATTATGGAAGAATACACTCTAATCATATGAAATGTTTCAGTACGTTACCTGCTCTCTCTTTAGTTTCTCTCGCTTGCGGATGAGCTCAATCAGAAGTCGTGCTCTCTCCAAATCATGACGAAGCTTCTGCCAGTATTTCAGCTCTTCTCTCACAGCGTTCAGCTTTTCATCAGGCTCCGCCTATACAGTTTATAGGAGCCAAAGTTAAGCAAAAAACACATTGTGTTTTAAGAGGTGTGGCTTATAGATATAAATAGGGCTACACAATTAATCAGATATAAAAAATATAGTATATAGTAGAGTTAACAATAATCATAATAAAATAAATACTGATTATTATTATTATTATTTCGTTGTCATATTGATATATAACAAAATGCTTGGCCAAATTGTGCAGCCCAACAAACAAGCACTGTCAACCTGGAGCTTTGAAAAAATAAAATAAACTATTGTAATTTAAAACCAACAATGTTTAAAGCCCCACATCATGAAGCCCTACACACAATATTTAAATATGCTTAGAAACTGACCTGTTCTGCACTCCTCTGGCCCTGCAGATGCGAATGTAAACGGCGAATGAGAGGCACTCCATTGCGTGACTGACGCTTAAGTAACCAGTAGTTGTGAAGTCTCTGCATGAACTGATTCTTCTTCTGTATGATAACATCTTTAGAAATTTTGTTCAATCTGTAAAAACAACAACAAAATAATTGCATAATTATGAAAGGGATGGCTCACCCCAAAATGAAAATTCTGTCATTAATTACTCACCATTCTGTCATTCCAAACCCGTCAGACTTTCGTTCATCTTCAGAACACACATGAAAATATTTTTAATGAAATGAGAGCTTTCTGTCCCTCCATTAACAGCAATGTAACTGACATTTTGACGCTGCAAAAAGTTGATAAACTAACCCATATGAATTGAGCAGTTTAGCCCAAATTTTCTGAAGAGACACAATCACTGTTTGTGGTTGAATTTCAATCACTGTAGATTGAATTTAGGCTTTTATTCACATTTAAACATTCATCAACTCAACTTCAGCTGTGGTAAACAGAAGTATGTTCGCTTGACGTGCAAGAACCAATGAGGTTCATTCTCGTGTTACGCATCATCAGGTTCGGCTGAGCTGCTGTTTATGTTTGCTGACCAATTTTTGTATAAGAATAAAAGAGTAAATTAAATCTGTTAAAAAGCAATCATGTCCCTTCAGAAAATTTCAAATAAACCACTTGATTCATATGGATTAGTTTATGATCTCTTTATAACATTTTTAAAGCCTTAATGGAGGGACAGAATGTTCTCAGATTTCATCAAGAGATTTTTATTTATGTTCTGAAGATGAAAAAGTCTTACGGGTTTGGAAAGACATGAGTGTAGTAACTAATGACAATTTCTAGGGTAAACTAAGCTTTACTTAAAGGGTTACTTCAGCGATTAGCATATGGCTTTGTATCAGTAGAAACCCTGGAGTATATTCAAATTATTGTGCTTTCCCCCCTCATATCTCCCTGAGACAAGAGATTTATGCATTTTATTTCTGGAAAAATTCCTCCTATGATGCAAATTGACGATTTTTGCATCATAGGAGGAATGTTTGCCCAGAGGCTAAAGACTACAGGCAGCAGAGGGAGCCATTTCCGCATGTTTTGAATCCGCGCATGGGGGATGGGAGATTACACACAGCTTGCAGGGAGAGCTCAGCTTGCAGCTACAGGATCATTTAAACGGAGCTATGGTGAGCAATGTAAGTCTTTTAACTTCTCAAATTCATTTCTATGAAAGTTAAGCTTGCAAAGGCATGAACTGAAACGCGCCAAACTGAACTCGCTCAATTTGAATGTATGCCGCGAGTGTAGTCGCGATTACCTCAGCTCTCATCACTTCTGCAGTTAGTGCTCAGTGCTGTAATACTCGCGCGGTGACTCACTCATTATATTGAACAGACACGTTCAGTTTTTAATTGTAGTGTCTCCTCTAACTGAGTCACTGTAATCCAGTAGGTGGCGTTGGGAATGGCCTCACAGGGCAGCGAAGCATTCTGGGAATTGTAGTCTTTCATCTCCATGGGACAAAAATACATTTTCTGTCTTTTCTCAGTCTAGAAGACACCAAATTCAAAAATAATTTCACATTTCTACTGCATTGATGACCCAGTTTAAATACAGATTCATCTTCCCAGTGCTGAAGTACCCCTTTAATAAATATTTCAAGGGTTTTTATTAATAAAATATTTTAAATATGTTATTTTTAGCTAACATTTTATATATATATATATATATATATATATATATATATATATATATATATATATATATATATATATATATATATATATATATATAGATTAATTACGCAAAAAATAAATAATTTTAACCACACTTATTTTTGGACCGTGGAACGTTTTTCAATGAATGAGTTTCGACGGACCGATTATACTGGAACACCAACTCGCGTTCACGAATGGTTCACGAGACGAGTCACGACAACAACACATGAACGAAGAAGCTGATGAGACCGCTTTGCTTGGCCCCGTGGATGGGAAATTGTTTTAAAAAAACGAAAGGATGGAAGCGTCGACAAGAGCAAGGATGTGCAAGCTATACAACAAGGAATTTGCGTATCACCGCAGCACATCGAGCCTCAAATATCACAAATATGCTTTTGCTACACTTGATGGCAAACATTGCTCTGCTGGACTGAAATAAATAAACAATATTTTGTTGATTAAGCTTATGTATTCAGTCATTATTCAATGGTATACTAAAAATGTGAATGTCCATGTGAAAAATGACGTTACTTCTCACTGTTCTCAGGCCAAATATTTATATGCAATTAAAATGCGATTAATTTCAATTAATTAATTTCGATTAATTAATTACATTATTATTATTAATTAGATATTTTTTTTAATCGAGTCCCGGCCCTAATATATATATGTGTGTTTGTGTGTGTGTGTATCGAATGTATGCTAAACAAAAAACATGATATATCCATATACAGACACACCCCTTTCCATACGCAAGTATTTACCTGTGAGTGGGTATTTCTGGGACAGTGACCAGTGGCGTTGCGACTTTTTTAGACACCTCTTCCTTCTTTCCTTTCTTCTGCTGTTGCTTAGAATCCAACTTATTGCTTCGTCGCTGCTTCTTTAGCTGTGGCGTCTGTGTGTAGGCACTGCGACCCCTATTAGCCCTACACCCCAAAACCCTCCCCCCGGTTTCTTCATCGTCCGACCCGTCCTTCGCAGCCGGCGAGTGCGCCTCACAAAACGCAGTCTTTTTCACCGAAAACGTAGTCCCATTCACAGTAGTCTCTCGTACCGGCTCTATTTTCATAAAGAGTCCCGCCCTCTGCGCACAGGTCACGTGGAAGGCCGTGTAGCAGTTGGCCTTGTGGCACTGGATGGATGCTCCACAACCTTTCTGCTTGCACAGGTAGCACGTTAGCTTCCACCTAGCAGGTGGAATGTTGTCCACACCCTCAATGGGCTCAAGGAAGACTGTGTTGGCAAAGCACACCTCTGGGATCCAAATAGCGCAGACCACATGTGCCCATCGTCCGTCGCTGGTCTGTTTAAACGCTCCGCCCCGGTTCGGGCAAAGCACACAGTCCACGGGCCGAGAGGGAGACTGCAAGCAACAGCGACAGAGCCACTGGCCCTCTGGGATGTAGGGAACTCCATAACATTCCTGGTGCACAGCCAGGTTGCAGATGTCACAGAACAGGATGACGTTACTGTTGAGACACTCGTCGTCGAGACAGACGCAGCAGAAGGCGTCTTCGTCAATGACGCTTTGCGAGGGCGCTTGGCTTCGTGACTCCAGGAACGACTCCTTTTCCAGGCGGTCTATCAGGAGTTCGAAAGCGTCAGGTGATACTTGTGGCTGGCCTTCTGATGCCCGTCTCTCGTTCACCAGCTCCAGCCAGGCCATGTCTTCCTCATCCATGTCATACTCCGCATCCGTGTCCAGCTCTTCACTGGACTTCTCAATGTAGCGGTAGTATGCCGAAGGGCGAGGAGGCGCCTCCACCGGTTCAAAAGAGTCCTGTTCTCTGAAAGTAGGCTTGGGTAAAGCACTGTGGTGGCTGTTCACACTTGACTGTGTCTGAGATTGTCCGTGAGAGTTGGAGCAGTGATTTTGCGATGAAGACGACGACAATTGCTTCACATCCTTCTTTTTACCCCTGTGGGGCACCGATCGGCGTGGCGAGCTGACTACGGCGGTCACCGACGACTGCTCACTATTTTCTTTGTTGCTGTTGCACTCCGCGATGTCCTGAGCAGTCATCTCATCTTCAGTGATCACGATCAAGGGGTCAAAGATGCTGATCCGATGCAGTCTCCCATCCAAGTCCACTTCCACAATTTTCTGTGCCTGTGCGTACGTTAGGGTTTCTCTGGTGGGTGAAACTTTCAGCCGGCAGGGAGAGGGTGAGCGTGGCTGTGATGCCCCCATACCTGATGTACCCGTGTCCACAGCATCACTCTGGCCCCCGGGTAGGCCTCCCCTCCGTCGTGGTTTTCTCATGGGCACTCACTCCACGCAGCCCCTTGCACCTCGACCTGTATAAAAAAGAAAAAGAAAAACAACAAATATAAGATTTCTTATATTCAAAACATGACAATACCAATGTGGCATTCATTTAATGTCTTGCCATGCCGAACAGTCAAAAGTGAAAAATTCTCACATCACCGATGGTTGTCTGAGTCCTGTGTCTGTAAATACTGCATGCTCTCATTTCCTGGAAGTGGTCACAACCCGCATCATAACATGCTGATGATTTATTTTTATTTTTATACATGACTTTAAACACAGTCATTGTTAAATATTAAACTGATAAGATGAGCAACCCGTTTTTGTTTTGTTGTTTTATCATAAAAAAATTCATGCAGGGAAACAGAGAAATTAAACCGTTTGCAAAAAACATTTTGTACACATTTGGTTAGTTATATATTGCGAGTGAACATTTCTAATTGTATTATGCTAATATGCATTGTGGCATTATAATTATAAAACATACAAAAATTTTGGTACACACCAGAATAAAAATATGATTTAAAAGTTACAAACAATTCAAAAGAGCAAATAATATGATGACCACTTTCATGTTAAGAGAATAACACTGATCTAAATCTCTTCATCACGGCACCTGTTAGTGGTTGGGATATATTAGGCAGTGAGTGAACACTTTGTTCTCAAAGTTGATGCGTTAAAAACAGGAAAAATGGGCAAGTGTGAGGATTTGAGCGAGTCTGACCAGGGCTAAATAGTAATGGCTAGACGACTGGGTCAGAGCATCTCCAAAATTGCAGCTCTTGTGGAGTTTTCCGGTCTGCAATGGATATTATTTATCAAAAATGCTCCAAAGAAGGAACAGTGGTGAACAAATAAGCAAATTAAACAAAGCTGCAGTGTTTTGTATACAATTATCCCCTGTAATATTATAATTATGTATTATACTTAAAGGGGTCATATAATGGTACATGCACTTTTACAAGCTGATTTTATGGTAATATGTGTTGGCAGTGCCTGTACACAACCATCCTATAATGGTAAAAAACCATGTAATAAAGTTCGTAGATGGGAAGGAAGGAGGCGGGAACCGGCGAACATTTCAAAACTTTAATTCAACATAAATAAACAAAAGTAAAACCGCGGGCAGCCCCTCACGGACGACTGCCCACAAACACATAATAACACGTAAAACAAAACTCAACATAAATTCCAGGCCTGGTCCTCTCTCGTCTTCCGCAGCCCTTGCTCCTCCTTTTATGCTCCCGTCACATGGCCGCGAGACGAGACCGGTGTGCCACGCAGCTGGCACTCGTCAACACTAATCACCGGCCCGCTCTCGCGGTCCCTCGCCCCGCTGCCTGTCACACCACAATCCATAAAGTGTTTTTTTGTTTGTTTTGTTTTTTAAATCTCCTTATATGTTTTCACCTGTCTCAAATCGAGCCGTTCAATGTGTGACGTCACACGATCGGACACCCCTCCCACGACTGTTGAATGATGAGCAGCGTTTCATCTCAGACCTGCCCTGAGCGAGCTCAAGCTGTCGTCGTTACCATAGACATCATATAGGTTTCAAATCTATGTGATGTCTATGGTCGTTACAGTCCGTCATTGTGTAGAGATGCTGGGCGATTGTAGTGTTATGTTTTTGGATGTAATAATGAACACAACAGTCATTCTGATGTTCCTAAATCTGAACATTTAATTCAGCTGCTCTTGAATGAAGATCATTACCAGCTCTTCGGCTTTATGCTACCGCTCCACAAGAACTTAAAACGTTTTACGATGAACTGCAGCTAAAGTTTACAGGGTAACGTTAAATTACGGTTTGTATGATTTTCTCAATATAATTCATAATTCCATGTTTATAATGAAAAACACATTATGGTTATTGTGTTATTACAAACAGTGTACGCTGGTTTTAAAGTTAATGTGGATGTGGTAAATTAACAGCTTAATTATGTAGATGGTTTATAATGGTGTCTGTTAATGTAAAAAAATGTATCGTGTTGTAACAGTTATAACAAAGCATAGATAACCTTAAGCATCCTGACGAACTGACATTAACAGAAAAAAAAAGGTTTTATTGGCATTAGGTGTAACATCAATATGTCAATGAACACATAGCATTCGCGCTAACAATAACCTGCCAGTACATAAAGATAGATCAAAGTGACATTACGCTAACCAACCATTCAGAAACGTCCTATTTAGCCTTAAATGTCGCATTTTGTTGGAGCTGTCATCTTGTCCCGGTCCGACTCCGGTTCAAATTGATAGAGTTGATCTTTTTTTACTGTCCTCTCAGAGACTCATGTAACAGTTCTTTCTTGTCAGGGGCAACGACTCTGTGCCAGAGGGGCGGGGTCATTCTTCCTTTAAAGCCATATGCACCGAAATGGCTTGGTGAAAACAGAGCTGTTTTTGACCAGGTAAAATGAGTGTTTTCTTACAATACTAATGAGAATTTAATTAAAGTATATTACAAAGTTTTCATTTAGACACTAAAGAATCATATTGACTTGTAAAAAAAATGACATTTTATGACCACTTTATACATGTAATTATTATACTCTCCCAGACTTGTTTTTTAGTTTGCATATTTCAGCGATTAGCAAATGGCTTTGTATCAGTAGAAACCCTGGAGTATATTAGAATGATTGTGCTTCCCCCCTCCCCCCTCATATCCCCCTGAGACAAGAGATTTATGCATTTTATTTCTGGAAAAATTCCTCCCATGAAATCGGAGGAATTGTTGGCCAGAGGCTAAAGACTACAGCCAGCAGAGGGAGCCATTTCCGCATGTTTTCAACTCGCGCGTGGGGGATGGAGATCGCACTCACAGCTCAGCTCGCAGCTGCAGCCTCAGGCATTCATGCAAACGGTGCGGCCAGCAGAGCAAAGTAAGTCTTTCAACTTCTCAAACTAATTCCTATATGCCGCGGACGCGTTTACCTCCGCTCTCATCACGAGCTCACCCATATCGGTCAATGTGATCTGACTCCTGCAGCGTTTTAGGATGTGAGACTCCCTCAATGGCTAAATCACATATTGAACAGACACGTTCAGTTTTTAATTGTCGTGTTTGTTCTCTAACTGAACTGAATTAATAAAAAATGAACACGGTGGCTGTGGGAAAGTGATTCAATAATCTAGTAGCGGTGGCTTTAGGAGTGGCCTTGTAGGGCAGCGAAGTATTCTGGGAATTGTTGTCTTTCATCCCCATGAGACAAAAATACATTTTCTGTCTTTTCTCAGTCTAGAAATTACCAAATTAAAAAATAATTTCACATTTCTACTACATTAATGACCCAGTTTAAATACAGCTTCATCTTCCCAGCGCTGAAGTAACGTTACTCCTTTAAACAAATGCCTCATGTAGTTTATTTGTATTTCATTAACAAGTAAAGAAAATAGAAAAAAATGTCTGCATTATAGAATAAACAATACTACATTAAACGGAAAGCTAATTGTGACCATGTAATCAGTATAGCATATAAATATTTAAAATTCTTTAAAACACAGTTCTGTTACTGAACTTATACAATCCAGTTCTGTCAACTAGCACTATATATTCAAACTCATAAATCCACACATTTCAAAATGAAATCAATATAGACGTATGCAAATGTATTCATTGCTAGTATAGTTCAGTATACGACATTAGATTACACAAAATTCATTGGCAGGATTAAGTTCAGGCCGGTCGCCAATTTAGTGTTTTTATTTTTGCTGTCCAATGGGCGGGACTTTTGATCTTAAGGCCTCTAGCAGTTTACCCTCTTTCTCTCAACGCTAAAACACGTTAAAATTGTAATACAGGCTCACATCGCCGTAACAGCGGTCTCAAACACTTTAAGAGGCATATTACAAAACTTAAAGTGGAGTTTTGAGGAATTTATCACTGAAGTGAGACGACCACCAGAGGCTGTGAAGTTTATCAACCCTACATACTTAGACAACCAATCACAGGCGTCCACCCTCTCCGTCTAGCCAATCAAGGGCGAGAAAAAGTATAACACAAGCTAATGTTAGGTTGCGCGTCCTCGGTTCTAGAACGAAACGTCAGCCATATTTACAGTCCAAACAGAACTTCAGATTCAGTTAAGTTTCCCGAGAACCCCTAACACAAAAATAAACAATGACAACATCGTTACCACTTAAAAATCACAAAACTGTTCCTCTGACACAGCGCATATACGAACATGTTTACTGATAAACACCGAGACGATCGAAACGCCGAGGCGGCTAAAGCTGGCGGGCTAGTTAGCCGTTCTAGCCCGGGTAATCGGCACAGTAACGCCGCGTGCGGTAACCAACCCGCCGGCTCGACCGTTGACATTGACTTCACAAGTTGAATTGGTGACACACAAAATACACTATAAAAAACAGATAAATTACCGTATTTTCCGACCACAACTTCCGTAGAGAAGCCGAAGCTTTTTGCGAAGGCTGTTTTAGCTGGCGGCTTGGCCGAAAAGCCGGTAAAAAATCGCCGATAAAATGTCCCTGGTCTTTCAGTCTTCCATAATTTCCTCCTGCAAATGTCTTCTGCGCACTCATGAATTTGGGTTAATTTCAAGCATTTTAACTTCTGATCGACTCTTGAGTTGGATTAGACGGGAGCAGCAAAGCTAGCTTGCTATTTTCAGCTTCGACTACTACAACCGTCGCTCGCTGCCTGGGTAGATAGTTAGTAGCTCGCCAGATACACAGGCAGAGCGGAGCGGAGCTTTCTGTCGAGATAGTAAGAACACGCCCCTTCGGAAAAGCAGGCCATCTACTCTGTCAGCGATACGACTAATTTAATAAAGAATTACGTTAGTGTTTATTTAACTCATAATACGGGCTTGAAGTTTGTGCCACTCGAGTGTGCTAAAGTGAACGTGTACTTCCCACACGGTTCATGCTATGGTCACAATTCATAACAACTTGTCATCCGTAATGCATACATACAGTTCGATTGGTTGGAGAGATGCAGATATTAGGCGAGTAAAGCAAAGACAATACTAGATAATTTGTTTCAGTCAACATGATCAAGAACCTATAGGCACAGTTTGCATTAGAGATATGTTTAAGACATGGTATATTTCCAAGAACGATTGAGTTAATGCATGCATTAATGACATACAACAAACAATTATGACACTGAAATAATAGAAAATTAAGTCAACAAGTCTTTATGTCAGATCCCACATTTTATGACTACATCTCTATCTAACACCAATGTGCTACTCTGATGTGCCATTTGTCATGGCCAATCAATCACTTCCACAAGTTAAACATCCTGTCACACCTTTCAAAGGATTTGAAGGTAGCAAAAACAAGTCATGAAGTCAGCATGAGATTAGAACAGACCCTAAGTACTGTAACTTGATACTCATTCTTGGGTCTTAATGTGAATCACTTGTCTGCATGTTAATCCAAATCCTTTCAATACAGTGCAATAACTGTACTTAACAGTTCCTCTTATTTCTAAATCCCTCCCCTTTAACCAGCTGTCTTCATTATGGAATGGCACTTTAACACCCTGTTTTCATTATTCATTCAATTTCCACTGGATAAAACCCCCAATAGAAAAACAGGCAATGTTAGAAAACAATTTACTTGCATATCCTGTTTCACTTTGAAATATCCCAGATTATCAAAGTTAAATGGGTTGTGACTGCTATTTCATGTTGACTTTAAGTAGGTAAACATTTTAAAATATGAAAGCTTTATTTAAGTGTTTAACTGAAGTCAGTAACAGTGCTTGCAATGTCTGAAAGCTTCAGACACAGCATTTATTTTTATTAGAATACATATAGAGAGAAAGACAAACATTTTCTATATTTTTTATCCACTGCCTGGCCAAAAAACAAGTTGCTGTTTGGATTTAAATACGCAAAAGGCTATGATTGGATCATTATTGCAGTAATTATTATGTTTCTATCATGTTATATATTTGGAAGCTGTTCTTCTAACTCTAACTAACATAGTGTGTAGCTTTTCATTTCTTAAGCAACCATGTAGGAAGACACATCATGGCCATATTCCAGGATGACAATGTCAAGATTCACCAGACTCAAATTGTTAAAGAATGGTTGGGAGGGAGCATGAAGAATCATTTTCACTCATGAATTGGAATCTCTGAGTCCAGATCTTAAATTCATTGAAAGTCTTTGGGTTGTGGTGGAGGAGACTTTACAGAGTGCTGGACTCTTGTATTGTCAGTAAAAGATCTTGAACAAAAATTGATGCACATTTTGATGAAAATAACCTCAAAACATTTATTTATCAAGAGGTGCATAATTTTTGTTGCAAGAACTGCTGCCAAACATATAACATGTTAAAATATAATAATCACTACAATTCTGATCCAATCATAAATAGCATTTTACTGTAAAAATCCAAACAGCAGCTCTTTTTTTTTTTTTTGGCCGGGCAGTGTATTATTCCAAAGTTTAGAGTTGGTAAGATTTTTTTTTTTTTAATATCTCTTTCAAGTCTCTTATGCTCACCAAGGCTGCATTTATTTTTTATCCAAAAAAAAAAAAAAAAAAAAAAGTTAAATTGTGAAATATTCAAATTTAATACATTTTAAAATGTAATTTATTCCTGTGATCGGAGAGCTGAATTTCCAGCATCATAACTCCCAAGTCTTCAGTGTCACATGATCCTTCAGAAATCATTCTAAAACTGCTCAAGAATCACGCATTATTATTATCAATGTTGAAAACAGTTTTGCTGCTTGTTGTTTTTTATGGAAACCGTAATACATTTAAAAAAAAATCTTTTTGACTAATAGAAAAGTAAAAAAAAAAAAAAAACATTCTAAATATTTTTACTGTCAGGTAAGATCAATTTAATGCATAATTGCTGAATAAAAGTAGTAAAGTATTAATAAAAAATAAAAAAATCATACTAACCCCCCGAAAAAAACCCATTTGAACGGTATACAAACTACTTGGATTTTAAGACCCATAACACTAAAATACATGAAATTGTGAAGAACCATCCTTTTATAGAGCATTTTTAACCTGATAGCACTTAAGGGATAGTTTACTTGAAAAAAAAATCTGTCATCATTTACTCACCCTCGTATCATTTCAAACTTGTTTTCTTTTTTTGTGGAAAGCTTAAGGAGAACATTTAGCAGAATGAACATTTTGGTCTGCTTTGCTTCCCACACAAAGCTATCGTACGACTTTATAGTACCACATTATTAAAAAATAAAATGCTCATTCACCAGAAGCCCAGATATCCCACATATTCCAAAAAGAATTGGTTATTGTACAAAATACTGCTATTCATATACTTTTCAAGGAGTGAATAAACATTCTAAATGGTTTCAAGGCAGAGACTAAATTGCCTAATCGTAATACAGACAGCGTCAGACCCACTAACACTGGGACATTGTGAGCGTGTTTCTTCTCTTTGAATCTCTTCTTGGGAAAGGAACAAAGCTCCTCACTTCTTTAAATGATAAACCTGTGAAAAAATAATAGTCACATTACATTTGCATACACAATTTACGTCAATATAAAAGACTATCTGTGTAATATCTGTTGTTGCTCACGTTTCCACTCTTCTAAGGGCATTGTGGCATTGTCGTAGCTGTCATCGTACGATGTGGGCTCTGGCCAGTCCTCAGGGTCCCTCAGGCCATCAAAATAACTGTGAGCCAATGCACCATCAGCAGTGAGACGAGCGTCAGCATCTAACACCAGCATCTTCTCAAGCAGATCTACCGCTGGGGTTAGTTACCAATGCAGTGGTAATAAGGGACACAATGTGTCAGAAACAAAGTGACAGCATTAGAATAGCAAGAGCTGATACATGTATTATTATGTGAGCATTACTGTATTAGTACAGGGCAAGCTGAGCTATTGTTTGACAATAGAGTGCACTAGTGCCCGTCCAATTTTCAACGCGGTTTGGTATTCCGGATGTATTTTTTCCTATTCATTTATTTTATAGGGATTTCAAAAAAGTCTTCATTAAAGTGTTATAAGCCATGAACCAAGCCAACCAGCTACGAGGTGAATCATAACATTACAAGCTTTGATTTGAAGCATACAAGTATTTGAAAAAAAATCATACAAAAAGGTGCAAGACTCAAGTACTGAATGGCTTTAGTGAATAGAAAGAAGTACATTCCCATGAAGCAATGCGAACAGCATAATCTAATTAAAGCAATAGAGAAATATTAAATGTTGAATATATTTATAAAAACAATGCATTTAAATTTTATTGCAAAATAAGTATATATATTCAGATATTGAAGTACCGGCATTTTAAATGGTTTCAAGGCAGATTTGCCTAATCGCAATACAGTACAGCCTTAATGTCAGACCCAATAACACTGGGACACTGCGTTTCTTCTCTTTGAATCTCTTCTTAGGAACGGAACAAAGCTCCTCAATTCTTTAAATGATAAACTTTGTAAGGAGATCGATTTGAATATGTCATTTGCGGTCTAACAAGATCTGCTGCATTTTACTTGATATTTTTTGGACAGCATCATGGGTAATGTTAGCCTGACAAGCCAGACCCACATCAGGGCAGATTAAATTTGCTGCCGCTAGGGTGCGTCTAGATTTCTAGGCTAGGGTAATGTAGTTTTTCACCATGAATTCCGTGTTAAACAATTATTTTAAAACTAAGTTGAAATAATGCAGGCTCATAGTTAACAGTAGGTAAGTATGTCTTTAAAAGTTTACAAGTTGTCATTAAAAATCTATTTCCCTATGGCCTTTTTTCTTCTGAAACTCGATAGTTGCACTCTATAGATATTTTGTAATTTTTATCCTTGATTAGTACTAGTCGGGTCAGTACTACTAAAACATGCCAGCATAGAATTAGAGTCAAGTTTTAAAACACATGAGCCAACTTGCTATAGAAATATGTGAAAACCTTTTGTGTTTTAGAGTATTTTTCCAGTTGCAGGAATTACATATTTATATTCTAGAAGAATTGCAATTTTAGAAATTCTAGGGCAACACGATAAGGTTCAATTAAGTTAATACATAGGTTTATAACAATTTTAGTTTGTTAATTTGTGCTTTAAATGTTACAAATGTATGAAATGAACAACATCTTAGATTATTAAATGATGTTCATAATAGCCAATGCATTAACTAATGTTAACTAATTGGACTTTTATTACAAGGTGTTACACCAAATGTATAAATAACTGCAGAGCTAACAAAGCTTGTTACAGAAATCTAGAAGTTTTCACTGCTGTGCAATAGTATAGAATATGTGGCAATATCCTCATCAGATATTTTACCTTAAGTTTGGTGTAAAAAGGTAAAAACTTGCTTGCTTAAATAGCTCTGTTGCAATTGCTCAGCATCTTGTCATTTTTGTCAGAAATAATAACACATCACATTGACAGGCAGTAACTATGCAGTCAAACTAAATCATAAGTTTTATACTAAAAAAGAGTCTCTTGCTAAGCAATAAATGTGACAACATGACAAAGGAGTAATTTTATTGGGGTATTACTTACCTTTTTTACTGGCTCTGGGAAACAATGTAGAGAAATCTTTGCGTGGGTAGTGGGGCAGAGCTCTGATATAGTTCTTAGCCTATTTAACAGCAGTCAGGAGATATTGACACTTGTCAAGATCAGGGATGACAGCTGAGCACAGTAGCTACAGCAACTGTCACACAATATGCTAATAATTCAAGTTGAACATTTTCCCCAAAATATTCAAGACTATCTTATTATCTTATTAACTATCAATTCATTCCAAGTTGCATCAGACAACAGTCGCACGTTTAATCAGAATTCAGACAGACCATGTATTAAATATACTATCTTTGGTTGCATTGAAATTGTCTTACCTCTGGGCTTTCTAGTTTCTCAATAAATTCGGGACCTGGTGTTCCTGTTACTTTCATTATCTGAGTCAACTGATCCATGTCTGAATGTCTGAAGTTGAAGGCAATGCACAGCATGTCATTTCCAAGTTATTTCTGTTCTTGACAAGCAAGACAAAAGGGAATAAGTGGGCACAGCATTTCTAAATGCAATCGCAATCAACTAAATGACAGTCCCTGCATCTCAGTGACAGTGAAATTTAAGAAACAGAATGTTAAAAGGATAGTTCGGCCAAAATTTTTAATCATCTCCTAACCGTCATGTCTTTCCAAATGTGTATGCTGTCATTTTTTTCAAAAGTAGAATATTGAAAAACCGACACAATGATTGTATTTTATATAAAAAACAAAACGTAACAACAGTTTTGGAAGGACATGTGAATGAGTAAATAATGTCAGAATTTACGAACTATTCATTTAATGATGTATTGACATTTTTTTATCTAACCCTCAGAAAAAAAATTAGACAATTAAGTAAATTAGGCAAAGTGAATGCTGAAGGATACAGTCTTTTCCTTTAAAGAGTGTTTTTCCATTGAACATTTCACCCATGATGCACCCAACAGACCAGATGTCCACTAGAAAAGAGGAAAAATGCAACAATCACATAATCATTTGACATACTATACATTCACAAAGCTATACTGAACTCAGCGATATAGAATTGATATGTAGTAAAAATAAGAGCACATTCTGTCTAACTGGCAATTAAAGGGATAGTTCACTCAAAAATTTAAATTCTGTCATCACTTACTCACCATCAAGTTGCTCTAAACCTGTATGAATTTCTTTTTTCTGCTGAACATGAAAGAATATATTTTGAAGAATGTCAGTAACCAAACAGTGGATGGGCCACGTTGACTTCCACAGTATATTTCCTCCATACTATGGAAGTCAGTAGAGACCATCCACTGTTTGGTTAGTCATATTCTTCAAAATATTTTCTTTAGTGTTCAGCAGAAGAAAGAAACTCATACAGGTTTAGAACAACTTGAGGGTGAGTAAATGATTTTTTCATTTTTGGGTGAACTGTCCCTTTAAAGGCTTAGTTCACCCAAAAATGAAATTTGTGTCATTCAAGGTGCACTGTAGTATTTTTGCAGTAAAATATCCAAGACACCAGGCCAGTGTTATATATTTTGTTATATATCACTTTCAGAAGGCTCTGATCAATACATCTACTCTCAGGGTCAAAGCAGTAGTTTGTCTTAGTTTCAAGGTGCCTCGAGTCCCTATTTCCCAGACTCTGATAACAAGCTAATTTTTCCACAGAAATATACTGTGGAAGTACTTACAATATCCCAAATGTGATTTCAGCAGTTTGGCAGTTCGACGCGATCCGAACTGCTAAAATCCTGTGACATTGGCGACCCGAATCATTGATCGCTTCACTGATTCATTATTGGTTTAAATCTTTTTGGAGGAACACGGAAGAGAAGACAATGCTGAATAAAGTCATAGTTTTTGATAGCCTAGAAAACTAGACGCACCCTAGCGGCAGCAAATTTAATTTGCCCGCAAGTGTCTTTCAAATCAGCTTTGACTGCGATTCTGGAAGACTTGGAGTTAAGCTTTTCTCTGAGAAAAGAACGGCACTGAAGTCATTCTTAAAAAGGGAAGATGTGTTCGGAGTTTAGCCGCGAATGTTTAATCTGTCAGCGAGCTCTGCTTCACCTTCGTTGCTCTGGTTGGTGTAGCGCTATCCTATCGCGTGCAGAGGGAGTTTGAAAGACAACCGTTTATCCGCCCCTCGGATTGAGCCCTGTCTATGGTGAGTTTCCAGACCAAACATCTTGATGTGGGTCTGGCTAGTCAGGCTAAGTTTTTGATATTTTTGGACCAAAATGTATTTTCGATGCTTGAAGAGATTCTAATCAACCAACTGATGTCACAGATGGACTACTTTGATGATGTTTTTATTAGCTTTCTGGACATGGACAGTAAAGTGGGCATAGACTACATATGCTCTGGGACTAAAATATAAAATATCTTAAACTGTGTTCCGAGAATGAACGGAGGTCTTACGGGTGTGGAACAAAATTAGAGTCATTAATGACATAAATTTCCTTTTTGGGTGAACTAACCCTTTAAATAAGCCACATACCCTCTATGTAGATATCAGAGAACAATTTAACATATTGTTTCAACTCATTCTAGGGCACCTTTAATGACATCAATTTCATTTTTTGTGAACTAACCCCTTAAGTGTTATCCTTATATGGCAAACATAACTATACCCATATTAGCACAGTGAACAAGTTTTCATGTTAACCCATTAATATTCTTGAGGAATAATATGGAGCACTTAAAGGACATGGTGGTGAAAAAAAAAAGTTTAATGCTTTTGGGATTGCCTTCTCTTCTGCAAAATGTTTTTACAAGGGAATTACAAAGGGGAAAATAAGTATTTGACACATCAGCATTTTTAATCAGTAAGGGGATTTCTAAGTGGACTATTGACACAAATTTTTTACCAGATGTAGCCATCAAGCCAAATATTGAATTCATACAAATAAATCTAAACATTTAAGTATACAAGTGGAGTCATAATAAATAAAGCAAAATGGCATGAACACACTTTATTTAATACTTTGTAGAAAAGCCTTTGTTGTTGATTACAGCTTCTAGACACCTCAGGTATGTAGAGATCAGTCCTCTGCATTGCTCAGGAGTGATTCTGGCCCATTCTGCCACACAAATGGTCTTTAAATCTTGAAGGTTCCTTGGGCTTCTTTTATGAACTTTGATCTTCAGTTCTCTTCATAGATTTTCTATGGGATTTAGGTCAGGTGATCGACTGGGCCATTCAAGCAACTTGATTTTCTTTCTTTGAAAACACTTAATTGTTTCCTTGGCATTGTGTTTGGGATCATTGTCTTGCTGAAATGTCCACCCTCTTTTCATTTTCAGCTTTCTGGTAGATGGCAGCAGATTTTTATCCAGAATGTCCCGGTACATTTCTCCATTCATCCTGCCTTCAATAATATGAAATCTGCCAGTACCCCTTGCTGAATGATGCCAGCCCCAAACTCAACTGTTGGCATGGTGTTCTTGGGGTGGTGCCATTTCTTCTCCAAACATGGACTGCCAAAAAGTTCAAATTCTGCCTAAATTTTGCGTTCATCTGACCATACTATAGTCTCCCAATAATACACAGGCTTCTCCAAATGCTCTTTCGCAAACTTTAACCGAGCATCAACATGCTTTTTGTTCAGCAATGGAGTCTTGCATTGTGAACATGCATGGATGCCATGGCGGTTCAGTGCATTGCTTATAGTTCTCTTTGACAACAGTACCTGCTGATGCAAGGTCTTCCTGAAGTTCTGCCCAAGTGGTTCTTGGCTCTTGGAGAACTCTCCTGATTATTCTTTGGATTCTTTATTCTTTGCTTTTACCCATCATGAAGTCTTTCCTGTGTGTCCCCTGGGTAATGAGAAGCCTTTATAGGCCATCAATTAGGACTAAAGCAGCTGATATCAATAAGTACTGATAAGGGGCAGGGTTTCTCTCTCAATACTGAAAGATTTCAGGTGATCTCCTGGCTTTCTGTGCCATTTTGCACCTTGTTATCATCATGTGTTCAATACTTATTTCCTGTGTAATTTCACTTTATTTATTATGACTCAACTTGCATACTTAAATGTTCTGATTTCTTTGTATGAATTCTATATTTGGCTTGATGGCTACATCTGGTCAAACGTTTGTATTAATAGTCCACTTAGAAATCCCCTTACTGATAAAAATGCTGATGTGTCAAATACTTATTTTCCCCACTGTATGTTTTTAGGTTTTTCAACACAAACCATGCAAGAGAAAACAAAAGCATTGACAAATATTTTTTCCTCCATCTCATATGTTTTTCCTTCACCATGTCCCTTCAGGGGCTCTGTAGAATAGTGAAACATGAGTTCTTCATCTAATCTAACGGTTAGGAGGATCTTGTTTATCAAGTTCTGTCAATCACAACATAAGGGCACATACAAGCGTTGTACTGTCACAGTCGACTGAGTTCAGACAACAATACCACAGCCAGCAAATGCAAAAACATTGGACTTTCTCATTAATTACAATTCATTAACATATGTTTACTAAATACATTTAGTGGCGTTTTAATTGATTTAATTTATAGAAAAAAGTCAATCAATCAATTTAATATTCTATGAACCTTAAAAGAATAGTTAACTTAGATTACATTTACTCACCCTCATGTTGTTCCAAACCTGTATAAAATGTCTGTTCTGCTGAACACAAAGAAAATTATTTGGAAAAATGTTTGTAACCAAACAAATCTCTGCCCCCATTGACTACCACAGTAGGAAAAAAATGCTATTGTAGTCAATGGGGGCAGAGATTTGCTTGGATTCTTTTTCAAATGTGTTCAGAAGAACAAAACTATTTATACAGGTTGGAAACTATGAATCCTACAAGTTCGATTAAACCATTAAAATAGGAGAAAATTATTTATATATTTAAAATACAAGGGAAAAACAAAACACTAAAGTTGGTTAAGGTATTTATCTGAAAATGATTTGGCAAAAAGGCAAGGTTTTATTTTACTATGCGAAAAAATGCATAGAAAAACAAAAAGCATACATTGACAATAACATAATCAGTTATTCATATTTGGATGGTTCTCTTGTTTTAGCATGTGTTCATAATTTGCCAGACTTGCCAAAAATTGCCCACACAATTTGGCATGTTTTATTGCATTATCGCACACTCACAAAAAATAAGCTCCAATCATATCTATGCAATATGCACATTTCTAATATTATTGGAATAAAAGGATGTAGATTTCCTAGGCTGGACATCACTTCTGGCCACTATTGTATACCTTTGAATACTAATGAGAGAGTGCTATAAATGCTCGTATAGACCAATAGAGGTGCTATTGGACAGATTTCACTAAATGGACCATAAGAAATGACTGAATCAACAATTGGTTCCCATATTTTATGAACAAATGTTTTGCCAAATCTAAAACACCTAATTAGCTCTTGTTAATAATTTGAATAGGAATATACATCTTAATGAATCACAAACATCTTGCCTGTCTGTGTGTAGTGCATCCAGTTTAGAATGACTTCAGGGGCCCGGTACCACCGCGTCACCACGTAACCGGTCATCTCTGCTTCTGCATGACGTGCCAGGCCAAAATCCAATATCTGCAGCCAGAGCAAAGGAAGGTGTTACTGTCAACTGCCTGGGGTTTACACTTCTCTCTTTTATGGTGAAAGAATGGTGGCACAGACCTTCAGCTCGCAGTCTTGGTTCACAGCCAGGTTTCCTGGTTTAAGGTCCTGCAATGCATAAAGGTGTTAATCTTCCTACAAAGACATTGTTCTTGAACAATTACACAAGACCTTAGCAGGTTTCTAAACAAATCTTTAATCTGAATTCGACAAGCTGTATTTTGCACATTCAAAGCGAGTTGGGCGGCTTTAAACAGTTCTGAACATGAACAGGCACCGCTTTACTTAACAGGAAACCATTGGCATTACCTCATAGTACAATGCACAATAGGAAAGCTCACCCAAAGTAAAAAGCCTTGAACTCACACTGATATGAATAGCTTGGGGTACTTTTATTTTTTTGTATGTTTCAATCTGGCCACAAAGTGTGTACATCACACTTTCAATACATACTGTCAGAATATCTCCAGAAAAACCAATATAATGTTGGTCTACACATTTTAGGCAATATAATCAACTACTTTTAGATTACTTTGACAATAGTTTTAACTTGATTATTACAAATAACTCGTAACTTGATTATTACAAATGTTGCTTCGTTTTTAAAGGGTTAGTTCACCCAAAAATGTAATTTGAAAGTGGACAGCATTGAAGTTTTTAAAATACATTTTGGTCCAAAAATAGCAAAAACTACGACTTTATTCAGCATTGTCTTCTCCTCCACATTTGTTTTCAAACCTCAAATAAATATTCAAACGGTAATGAATCAGCATATTGATTCATGATTCGGCCAATGTCACGTCATTTCAGCAGTTTGACATGCAATCCGAATTATGAATCAATACGCTGATTCATTACCGTTTGAATATTTATTTGAGGTTTGGAAACAAATGTGGAGGAGAAGACAATGCTGAATAAAGTCGTATTTTTTGGACCAAAATGTATTTTCAAAACTTCAAGAGATTCTAATTAACTAACTGATGTTACATATGGACTACTTTGATGATGTTATTATTCCCTTTCAGGACATGGACAGTATAGTGCGCCTACACTTAGATATGCTGTCGGACTAATATAAAATATTTTAAACTGTGTTCTGAAGATGAACGGAGGTCTTACGGGTGTGGAACGGCATTAGGGTGAGTCATTAATGACATTAATTTCATTTTTGGGTGAACTAACCCTTTAAAATTAAATGTAATCCAATCCAAAGTATATGTTTTTTGGAATCTGATTATGTAATCCAGATTAAATATAATCAGTTGCTACCCAGTTAATCCAATTAATTAAATGTTTTAAAAATATGGTTTGTGCATTAATTTACTTTTCTTTTTTTTGGAATTTTGACACACACACACAAAAAAAAAGATTATTCATAATCAATGATCAAAAACAGGTTTACCTAATGTAATTGAGTAAAAAACAATACAGATTTAAAACAGCGATACATTACATTAAATTAGATGAGATATGTCTGAAGCTGTTGTAAAATAGTTAATAATACATTTTAAATATATTTATTATCTTAAACTGAGAGGGATCTTCTCAAATGAGAGGAAGTGTAGTTAATGGCTGTTGATAGTCCACTGATCAATACATATTAGCCAATTAGCTGCAAATAAATGTAATTCATAGTGAAGAAAACTCCCCCGTGGAGCACATTTGCATCTCCCGAAGAGCTACAACAATCCCAAGAGATGCCATGTGTCTTTAATTCAGCTCTGTGTGGAAATGATAATTATGAGCAGATGCTGTTTATTCACTGCTAGTCTCACTTACTCTGTGAATGATGCCAGCCCCATGAATGTACTGTGGAGTGGAGAGAAAGAGGAAATGGAGAGAAAAAAGAAATACAATCAACATTGTGCAATTCTTCACTGTGTATTTGATCACACTAATAAGATTGATCTGAAAGACTGTATTAGAATTCCTACTGGCAATAATCCTAATCCTAAAGCAAACTTCTCTTTTTACACACACATCAATTTCACTGAGCGCATGCAGAACAATTTTTTCTAACCAAGCATGCAACGTACTCTTTGAAAGGCTATGTATTCCCCTGTTTAGGCCAAAACTGACTTATACTTTGGTCTTAAATGCATGCCTGTTTCCTGCAGTACTAATGATTTGCATTAATTAAAGGGTTTGCAGGTGGAAATGTTTCTGTTCTGACTTAGTGAATGCCTTATGTGCTTTACGAGTGCCAAATATGTGGTCTTTTTCTCAAACATTCGGTTACTTTAGCATTGTGAGATGTTAAGTCAACAGGAAAATGCATGCGCAACACATTTTACTTCCACAATGTGATGTATTTCTAGCAAAAAGGAAAATGAAGGAAGCAAAACTTGGTTTTAATCATGAGGAAATGAACGGATTGTGGTTGTTTTAGTGGTGGAGCATTTTTTTTATGCACTGATAAATTATGCACAGTAAGTCCACAAACATGTTTGGGGTTGGTAAGATTCAAAAAACTGTTTTTAGAAGTCTCTTATTCTCACCAAGGCTAAATGTATTTGATCAAAAATACAGTCAAATCAGTAATATTGTGAAATATTATTACAATTTATTTTAAGATGTAATTCATTCTTGTGATGGAAAAGCTGAATCAGCAGCCAATACTGTCATATGATTTATCAGAAATCATTCTAACTAGCTGATTCGGTGCTTAAAGGGTTACTTCAGCGATTAGCATATGGCTTTGTATCAGTAGAAACCCTGGAGTATATTCAAATGATTGTGTTTTCCCCATCATATCCCCCTGAGACGAGAGATTTATGCATTTTATTTCTGGAAAAATTCCTCCTATGATGGAAATTGACAATATTTGCATCATAGGAGGAATGTTTGGCCAAAGGCTAAAGACTACAGCGAGCAGAGGGAGCCATTTCCGCATGTTTTGACCCCACGCATGAGGGATGGAGATCACACTCAGAGCTCAGCTCAGCTACAGGCACTCATTTAAACAGAGCTATGGTGAGCAATGTAAGTCTTTTAACTTCTCAAATTAATTTATATGAAAGTTAAGCTTGCAAAGGCATGAACTGAAACGCGCCAGACTGAACTCGCGTTGTGAATGTATGCCGCGAGTGTAGTCGCGATTACCTCAGCTCTCATCACGAGAGCTCATCAGCTCATTTATCTGTGATACTCGCGCAGCGACTCACTCATTATATTGAACAGACATGTTCAGTTTTTAATTGTAGTGTCTTCAACTCAGTCACAGTAATCAAGTAAGTGGCTTTGGGAATGACCTCACATGGCAGCGAAGCATTCTGGGAATTGTAGTCTTTCATCCCCATGAGACAAAAATATATTTTCTGTCTTTTCTCAGTCTAGAAAGCACCAAATTCAAAAAAAAATTCACATTTCTACTACATTGATGACCCAGTTTAAATACAGATTCATCTTCCCAGCGCTGAAGTACCCCTTTAATAAAGATGTCATAGTATTGACACAAAGAGTGGTGCTGCTTAATATTTTTGTGGAAATTGTGATACGTTGGTTTCAGGATTTCCTAATGTATATAAAGTTAAGAAATCTTTACTGTCTCTTTTGATCAATGTAATGCATTCTTGCTGAATGAAAGTATCAGTTTCTTTAAAAAAAATCTTACTGACCCCAAACTTTTGATAACTTTTGACTTTTTCATATTCACATGAAGATTCTGCAGTCAAATAAAATTCTATTCTTGCTGTGTTGCATCACACAGCATTTTCATATTCCATGTGGAAAGCAACTATTGGAAACTTGTTGCGTCATGCCCGTTAGGAAAATGTGGCCTCTCTATGTGAGATGTTGTTTTGCGTTTGACCTTTAGTCCGCACAGCATCTGATAGACCAGGAACTGGATACGGTCTTCTGTAAGGACGCCCTTGACTTTAGAGAGATCTGTGTACATGTACGGCATCACCAGGTAACTAAAACAGAAAAGAACTGCTTATTTCTCTTTTTATTTAAGGAACAGTTCACTCATTATTTCAAACCCATAATCTGTTATTCTCTCTATGGAAAAAGACATTAGAAAGGATCTTAATGCAGCTCTTTTACATCATGCTAAAATTAAAGTCACTGTGAACTGTCGTTTTATGAAAAAGAGATAAAGGTTGAGTAAATAAAGAAAATTCTCATTTTTGGCTGAACTATTTCTTTAAATATCTCTCAGAAAGATAGATATCACATACACATGCCTCATTAAAGACTTACAAGTCTTGGAAGTCATCCATTCTGGAAGCAGGAGTGAAGACGTCTAGCAGGCCTATTACCTTGGGTTGGACAGCAAAAAACATGCAAGAAGTGAGTCACAGTCTTTTCAAGAAATGATGGTGATGGACAAACTGAGTGAATAAGGCTGCCTGGGTTTCAGTGTTCTGTGGATCTTTTAGATACTTATATAATACACTGCAATCAATCATCATGTCTCCAGGCGCCACAATTATCCTGTCCTGTGCACACACACACTCAGTCCAATAAGCTAAACACTTGATACTTGCACCATTCTCAATGAAAACAATGTATGTATGGTGTGATGCAAGTATTTTGTGCCTCGCAAAAGCCACTCAAACCATTAAAAAAAAAACGTATTTCTGGTTGTGTTGAAATTTAGCACTAACAACATAAGCAACAAGATCTGACCTCAAGGCATGTCAGGCATAGATGACACTTACATTTTCATGTTTCATATGCTTGAGTAGCCTCAGTTCACGGTAGGCTCTCTTTGCGAAGATCTCCGACTGAAAGGGTCGGTGCAGCTTCTTGATGGCCACCTTCTCTTTGGTTTTATTGTTGATGGCCGAGCTAAGATATAGGGAGAACAATCACCATCATGCCCAAACATTATGTACTGAGGTTTTGAAATTTTCAAAAACCACCTGTAAGAGATTCAGGAACTGATACAGAACGTGCAATATCCAAATAAGAATCTAGAATCTAGACAAGTAGGTTATCTGATACAATCCACACACATTGCTTTGCTGCAAAGACTAATCATTAAGAACATGTGGGTTTCACAGTCCCCCACTTTCACCAGAGCTTAAAGGTTTTGTGGCATCAAACCCTCAACAGGAAATGTCAACGCTTCTGGGTTAGATCATATCATGGCTAATTTTAGCAATAAATGTGACTGCCATAGTAAATACACAATACAGTAGCACACACAAGCATAAACACCCATAGCAAAAAGCCTGCAAAATTAGAAATCCCTTATTTCTTGGTGACAATAGTAGCAATGTCAGTCTGAGGCCGTTAGTGGATGTTGAAAATATCCAACTAGAGTTAACAGAAAAACCTTCAAAACATCCATTGTTTTATCAACTGCACAGTACATTTGACTCTCCTCTTGAAACATGATTTCACTTAGTATGAAAAACAGGCTTAACAAAATAGATTTCTATCATATCAGTCATCCTTCATAATCAATTATCATTGGTTATCGTATCAGGCCAAAGTGTGGTTTCAGACTGTCCCTGGTTATGTGTATTATACAAACACATAATATTTAAAAGTTAATCAATTTAGAATAAGCTATAACCACCAGGCTATAGGAAGAAAGTTCTGCACCAAATTACAGTACCAGGATAGTATCTTTTTTAATTTCCTATACAATTATTCAAAAAATTATTAGAAATTAACCCAATAGTGATCCAATAAATCCAATCTTTATTTTAAAGTGTCCTTGTTACATATGTACTTACTATAGTAATAACAGCAAATTATGCATAATTACATGCAACTATCCCTCAAACGAACCCTAATTCTACCCTAACCCTATAGTAAGTACATGTAGTTCATTATTATTATTATTTATTAATCAGTACTTACATATAATTACACTGTAACAATTATACATTAAAATAAATTTTAAAAATAAAGGTAAAAGTGTAAAGGGCTTTACACACCAATTCCGAAATTTTTGTATGCGTTTCTTAGTATTTATCATCCGGTGGCTCTGAATTGTCAAAACCCATCTATAAATGCATTCTAAAAATGTGAAAAATGCAGAAAAATCAAACCTTATCCAATTTTTTTAACGACGCATAAAAGTTTCGGAGGCAGTGTGTAATATGATTGACACAACATGAGGTCGTATGTATTTTTTAACAAGCAGAAATTTCAGATTTTTATTTTTATTTTGTGTAAGGACCTTAACCGTGTCAAGTTATATTCCACTGTTAACGGTAACAAATTGCAGACTTTAGCCACTGAAGGTAAAACTACAATGAGTTTACATCTACATTAAGTTACTAACTAAATAGTTAACATCAAACAAGTGTGCCACACGAGTCCTGAAAAGTGAAGCCAAAGCTTTTTGATCGGCCCCAGGTGGCTGGATGCAGTGTTTGTTTTATTAAATAAGTTTGGTTTTAGTTATTTGATGCTATAAAAACAGAATGTGATGTTATGATTGATAGCTGAGATTTACGGCTTCTCTGAGTGAAGTAGTCACTTAGGGCCATGCCGGTGGCAGTTTTTTTTATTACTCCGGTGGTTAGGGCTGTGCCAGTAAACGTGAGGTGGCTAAGTAGCACTGGTGGTGGTCGGCCAAACAAAAGGTTTTTTGCATGTGAATCATAGACTGTAAAAAAATATGGATGTAGTGTCCTCGACGTCACCCATAGGATTCTGAAGAGCAGTTCTGTAGCGTAAAATAGAGACGAGCTGCCCGTTGTCATCTTGCTAGCTCATCATCGCAGATAATAGAAAATGGGCAAAGAGGCGGGACGTGGGCGGATCTGAAGTAACACAATGACTAACAGACAGCAGATAAATGGCTATCCACTTGTCACTCAGTGACCACACCCCTTAATTATTCAGAACATTAAGGCTTTATATAATGTAAATGTATGTTATAAAAAATTCCCCCCCTCACAGTTGTCATGAAGGGCAAAATTACCTGTATAGATAAAAGCCACAATTTTTTTCTGCTGTAAAGTTGGGCATTTTAACTCAATGAGATTCTGGTCCTTTCTAATATCTGTCCTTAGTGACCAGGCGAGGAATTGCAGTTTAAGTAACTTCCGTATTGGCTTCAACAAAAAATGGGGGAGGTTGCCGCTTGATGAAAATGCTGTGTGCATGAATATTATGACACGAGTAAAGCACAGCCATTTATTTACAAAATAAATAATAGGTTTGCAATTAAATGTTACCTTGCTGCCAAAACATAACATTCATGACGAACTCCATTTTATTCTACTGGACATGGAATCTCTTATTTATTTTCCCAAATCTTCATTTATGCCCTGTGAGAGACGTAAATGACGATTTGGGAAAATAAATAGATTCCAAAAAGAAAAACAATTATTTGGCCGTCAACCGCTGGTCTTATGGGCCTTTCACACCGAACGCGACAACGGCGCCGCTGCGCTAAGAAATCCATTCATTTCAATGGCTTGCGCCGCGCAAGGCGGTTTGTTGCTGCGCCGACCAAAGCGCACGCGCAGCGGAGCGCACCCTTGACGAGCTTGCGCGCATGCCGCGGTCAAAGTTCAAAATATTTTATCTTTTGCCGCTGCACTCTGTGACGATTACCCGCACGGCCAATAGAAACGGTACATCGAAGCCAGCACGGAAATCAAAATGGATGAACATCTTTGTACTGTGCGTGTCGGAATTTTCGGAACTGTATAATACAAGTTTGCGGTCATATAGGGACATCGGGAGAAAAGCTGTGTCATGGAGACACATCTCAATTCAAGTTGGCATGCCAGGTGTGTTTTAAGGTAGCCTGTAGGTAGGCGAATAAGGTTTTTAAAAGTGTAAAAATTGATTTTGAAACCATTTTTTAGCTTTACTTAGTGTTAACAATGAGATTATTATGAGGAATTTTATTCAGTATTGTTCTGGATCTAGTCATGATCTTTTGCAGTGCATAAATAATTTGAAGTTTTGAAAAGTTTTGAAAACTCCGCCTACTTTGCGCTGGCCAGTGAAGCGCATCTGAAGGGCTGCGCTGAACCCCGCGGCAAGCGCAGCGCATTCCGCGTTCGGTGTGAAAGGCCCATTACTCAGCCACTGCGGTGACGCTCTACCCCCGTCACAGCCATAGTAGTCACTGAGTCATCAACGGACATTTTTTGGAAACTTTGGGAGGAGATTAAAGCTTTACCTTTAATTTCTACATTTCCATAACTATCTATTACACAAAATGTTCAGGGGCATGTGATTAATTAGTCGTGAGTGTCGGCAGGGTGGGACCTTGATATCGCAGCTCCACTTCACACTCACTACTGCGCAGACTCGGGGTCAAGATATCAGCGGCAAATTTGGACCGTGGCGGCTTACTAAGATGGAAGAGCGCAAAGGTGTCGTCCATCTTTTTCAGTTTATGACATGAACTAACAATGAAAAACACTTCTAAAGCATTAAAATTAATATTGTTAATGCTATTTGTTAATATCATGTAATGTAATAATACAAAACAAAATAAGCACACTGTTTGGCTAAGATTGGCACAGTTTTTGTTCAACTTTCATATTTCTGGATGTGCATGCTTTCTATGTTTTTAATATTATTTATTGTACCTTAGCCAACATGAATTAATAATTAAAAGTGTATTTTTATTAACTAAAGTAAACAAAGAATAATAAGTAATGTACTGCTAGTGTTGTCAGTTAACATTAGAGAACTCATTAAGTGATGGGACATTATTGTAATTTTACCCTATTCTCTTGTAATATGAATTTCAATCCTTGCTGGTAATATGTGTTATGCTTTTATTAGTAAATATTCGATATATAGTAGTACTTATGCATTTTAACAATTTAGTAACGAGTAACTAAAGATGACGTATGATATACTTGTCAGTGATAGTGACTAGTAGCAAGTACTAATGATGGAATATATACTAGTAGTGACTATAAAATCTAACAAAATTAACGTTATAGTTAGCTAGTTGGAAGCAATAAAAGCTAACACGGCTCGCCACACAGCGTCTTTCTTCTTCATGTGGTAACCTGTTGAGATGCAGTTCATGAGCGTCTACCTGTCTGTCAGGAACTCACCAAACGCTGCCATACGCTCCAGTTCCGATCTGCTTCAAGCAAATGTACTTTGCCGGTACTTCCCATACCGTGCTGTTGATCTCCTCTCGACTGAATTCCACCCGTGACTCCATTTAAGCTGTGAAGGAAAACAGGCAGAAATCAAACGTTCACCGCGCACACAGCGACTCCTACGCGATACTGTGCATTCGAGCTCCGAAAGGTCACTGCGTAGAAACGATTCTGATTCACGCAAAAAAAAAGACTAAAAAACGGCCGTTTATCTGCTTCTGTGTAGTGCGCAGCGGCTGCGGAATCGACGTTTTAAATCACGAGCCATTGAAACTTTGGAAAGCTTGCTGCTGTAATCGAACGCGCTGAGATCTGTCTGGCGATGACGTCATGATCCCCCGCACACGCCCACTTTCGAATTCAAGCAACTACCGCTTTGATTGACACACTGCAGCAGCAGCTCACTTTCATGTAAACACAAATCTGGGTGATTCTTCGGTTTGGTAACGTGTTAGCTAATTAACTTTGAATGTAAAAACTAAACTAAAATAAATAAAAATACAAATAAATGAACATCTGTGATCCTCAAACTGCCCCTCTGCTCTATGATTCACATTGATGATTGATCATATAATCTCTTTTAAAGTATCTTCCTTGTTCTCTTAAATAATTATTTGTCATAAAACATTAATTGTATATTTAAAACCGAATTAATTACAAGAATTAATTTTGAACAACTGCAAAGTATGTTTTCAGGGGAAACCAATTCAGTAAATATAAATAAATATATATATTTCTGGGAGATACTAGAATGAGTGTGTGTGTGTGTGTGTGTGTGTGTGTGTTTAGTTTTTATATATATATATATATATATATATATATATATATATATATATATATATATATATATGTGTGTGTGTGTGTGTGTGTGTGTGTGTGTGTGTGTGTGTGTGTGTGTGTGTGTGTGTGTGTGTGTGTGTGTGTTTAGTTATATATATATATATATACATACACACACATTCATATAACTAAACACACACACACACACACACACACACACACACACACACACACAAACACACACATTCTAGTATCTCCCAGAGATGCACTAATCTTCAGTAGTAGCTCTTTTTGTTAAGTGTCAATATTTATTGCACTTTTAGAATGATAACTGTTTCAAAGCAGCTTTACAGTGTTAAACAGGAAAATATTGCACCAAAAATGTCGCAATATGTTATCTTTCTTATGTCATTCTTATGTCTTATGACCTTTTGTTTTAAATTACACAATATAGAACACAGCTGTCAAAATTAAAACAAACTTAAACATGTAAGTGACATATATACATATAGTTAAAAGTAAAATGGTTAAAATTGTGCTTTGATATTTTTGCTAATAAGAAATGTATATTATTCATTCAATAGCATGGGGCATCGGCAGAAAAGGGACTAATATTCTGTCTGGCTGTAATGGAAACTGGCACATCCTATTGGTATATCAAGACAGTTATACCAATGTGATGGATAGTACAGTAAAGGTTATAGTGAGCCATCACAAAATTAAATGCAGTAGAGAATCTGGGAGTAGTATCTCTTGGATATTCCCTCTGGGGCATATTCATCTCTCTACCAGTTTTACGGGCACTGAACCACTCAATTATTCGAAGGCTATAACTTTGAAAGACAAAAATAAATTCTTACAGGCTCTGCACTGGGCCATAAATGAAAGCTTATTTATTTCAACACAAGTTAGCCACTAGATGGCACTGTCAGACAGTCATAATGTGAGCAGCATCATTGGGTTGCAGACACAACAGCAGTGTAAGTAACATTAGCCATAATGAGATCATCACAAATATATTATATGTGATTCATGACCCAACTTTACTGCATTTTCCATCTTTTAGGTTGTGAACCCACAAAAAGTTATACGGTCACTAAGTTTAATATATAAATATTAATACGCGTTGGTAAAAAAAGAAAGGTCGGCCTAATATAAAAACATTAAAAACCTGACTTGTTTAATAAGCCCTTCTACCTATCTAACATTTTCAGTGTCAGAGAGCTGGCTGACATGCTCTTGTAAAAATGATGAATAAAAAAAAAGTCACTCTTTTACGGCCACGGCTTCCTGTGTTGCAGTGCAGAGATAATTGGCTCATTAGCAGCAGACTGTGTTGTGGTGGGCTCTTCCTTCCTGAACTAACGGTTGTGGGGGGGCTTTGGCTCTTTATCCTCTCTGAATAATCACACTGGATCTAAATGTCAGTAGTGTCGCTCTAATATGTATTCATAACACGAGGGTTTTATTTATTAAAAGATCTGGGTGGTGATGT
The DNA here is from genome assembly GCF_024679245.1 of Pseudorasbora parva. NCBI lineage: Eukaryota > Metazoa > Chordata > Actinopteri > Cypriniformes > Gobionidae > Pseudorasbora > Pseudorasbora parva. Next base: position 37,955,921 of record NC_090184.1, read on the forward strand.
ATCCCCGGCTAAAACACACATTTAAACCTGGATTGACACATCTGCAAATGATTTCAAATGAATATATTTAGGCTTTTCTGTGTCTTGGGAAGCCTTAATAATGCACTATAATAATGCATTCAGAAGTCTTAAAACATTCAGTGTACTGTAGATTTTAAAGCATTTAAATCTTGCAGGCTGTTTGAAAAAATTTGACAGGTAGATAGTGGTTCCCAATTGGCCTTTCTTCAGAACTCAGATTTTACATTGACAACAACTAGCCGACATTTTCATAGCTTCTAATAAGTAATGAATTAGGCTGAAAAAGTTTGAATGCCTTCACTGTAAAAATAATGAAGTGATCAATACGTTTTGACAACGTTTTTTTTTTTTAACTCATCAAAATAAGTTAAGCAGTTTTCAACTTTTTTCAAGTTATACAAGACTCAACTAATTTTTTAAAGCCGCAGTCCGTAGATTCTTTATGGACTGCATAATCAATTTTTTAGCAAGTGTAATGGAGGCCAGGGAGTAGTTGTAGAAAGTGCGAGTAAACCTCACTCCTCTGACCTCAAGGGATGCTCTAGTGGCTGACGCTAGAGGTTGCAGCCTTTAGCCTCCTTGTTAGAGTGTCCTAGCCTAGAAATCTAGACGCACTGTAGCAGCAGCAAATCTAATCTGCCACAAGTGTGGTCTAGCAACTCTCAATACACGTCTGAGCTGTAAAAACCAAACTCTGGCCAGGCCAATCACATCTTGTATAGAGTCAGTGGGCGGGGCTTAACATAATGACGGCCGAGTTGCGCTTGCATGCTACTTGTAAACACAGAAGCTGGTGAACGGCGGTCTTTCGAATCAGCATTGACCGTGACTCTGGAAGACTTGGAGTTAAGCTTTTCTCTGAGAAAAGAACAAAGAACGGCACTGAAGTCATTCTTAAAAAGGGAAGATGTGTTCTGAGTTTTGCAGACCGGAACGGTGAAAGTTTAATCTATCAACTAGCACTGCTTCACGTTGCTCTGTTTGATTGTAGCTCTATCCAACTGTGTGCAGAGGGAGTTTGAAAGACAACCGTTTATCCGCCCTTCGGATTGAGCCCTATCAATGGTGAGTTTCCAGACCAAACATCTTGATGTTGGTCAGTCTTGTCAGGTTAAGAGCGTCCGACTCTCATGGTGGACCTAGGTTTGAGTCCCGCTTGGAGCTAACAGGAGGAGTTACACATGTACATAACCAGCCAGTGTTTAAAACTATCTCCGTATCTCCGTACCCATTCTCAATGTTAAGCTTGGGCCAGTTGTTCAAAGGTAAGCTGATCAGATTTTGGCTATCGGATTGGATCAAATCTTGACAATGGGTTGTTCAAATTGGAAAGAAGGAATCTGAAATCAGATTAGATCATAGGAATCCAATCCTAGTTTTAATCTGGATCAAACCTTCAGTTTGTGTTGTTCAAAACTTGTCAGGATTTGGATAACTTTGATCCGAAAACAGGATTATCCTGATCCTGATTTCAAGGTGGATTCCAGGAAGAAAATATAGTAAAACTCAATTTAAGATTGAACATTGGTCTGGGGAGTCTGCTCTGTATTTTCTGCTGCACAAGAGGTGTGATAAAAGAGCATAATTCAAATGACTCTGTATGCAAATTGTTGTCCTTCAACCAATCAGACCACAAGAGGTGTGATAAACGGGCAACGAACCATGATTCTCTATCCATCATCGTGTTAAACCCGCCAATAGCGCACAGATGGATAAGCCAGTCTGTGATTGGTTCCCGCAAAATTGTAACAGAAGCAGTAGAAATGAATGAACAGGTTTCCAGACTGAGCTGCAGAGTGAAATTAAATCATCTGCAGATCAGGCTGGGTTTACTCTGTCTAAGTAAAACTTTAAAACTGGTCAAAAACAATATACAACATTGTATCATAATACACAAACATATTTTATTTTGCAATTGATTAGTTAAGCTAATTGTTAAAGTAATAATTAGAAGTAGACATTAGGCTAACTAAGCCTAAAAAAGATTTAGCCGCCATAAAATAATCCCCAAACAGCTGTAAATATCAAACAAAAATATTATATTAAATGTAAAGTGTATTTTTTTTTTAATAATTGATAAGGATTTTTACTTCTTATCAATTATAAGAGATGAACCAGTCAAAAGTTATTTTCAAGCGAACACAAGTTTTCTCGGGTGAACGCTAAGCAAAAGTTTTCTAAGAGAACGCAAAAGCATTTAAAAATATTTATATACAACTCATTTCTTCCAACTAGGGCACCGTACGTTAGAGCACTAGAAATTTGGTCATCTATAAAAAGTGTGTATCTGGATCAGGGTGATCCAATCCAATTTTCTGTTGAAAAACCGGCACAAAAGTAAGATGGATTATCTGATCCTGGATAGCAAAACATGGGATTTTTATCCAGATTAAATGTTTTGAACAACTGGCCCAATGTGTTATAATTTATGCGGTACTGGTGGATTTCCCCTGTAAATTCGGGCATGTCTTTGGCTCATTATGCCAAATTTGTGTATACATAAAGCAGGAGTCCAGCTAGTAGTAGTATTTGCATGTGAGGATGCTGGCAAGCTGCAGGTGGCGGATCTTTTACAGCCTTTTCTCACAGCAGCTGGAATAATTAAACATCATTTTGATGGCAGATTGTAATCCAGAAAGGTCCAAACAACAATCAGCAGTGACAACTGGATATTCACCTGTTAGTCAAAAGCAAAAGATTTTACTGTATGGAAATTAAAATTTACAGCAGGTAATGCTAATACACACTAAATAAACACAGTCATGAAAACGCAATGTTGACGATCATTACATTTACTCACCATTAGTAGAACAATTTATGGTAATCCTTTTTTTTTCCGACAGTTTATTTATTTATTTATTTTTACAGTTTTTTGCACACGTTACTTACTTGTTCAGATGAAAGTTTATGGGGAAAATTCTTATTTTGGTCATACTTCCAAGATATAGAATCTGTGATTCTGAAGTACAGTACACCGGTGCGGTATGTGCAAGCTGCACATACTCCGCGAAACATTAACATGCACACATTACATTTGCAGGTTTCAATGAGATGCCGACAAAGAGGCAAAACTTTAATGGACTGCAACATTAAAATCCGTTTAAAGTCATTTAAGTTGAAATGACTTAAACATCCAGGTTGAATGTACTTAAAAATTTAAGCCAGCAACTTTTTTTTAAGTTTTCTGAAATCCACAACAAAATATTTGTTTTTTCGCTTCCCTTTTAAAATACTTTATATTTATTCTGCAATCCTAATGATGTATTATATGTTGCATTTTACTTGTACCCAATCAGAACAGATATGCAACACATTATTGGGTCATGAACCACCAGTTAAGGACAATTTAATGGAGTGAAACTAAACTGTATTCGCCATATATTATATTTTTCTATCTTGTTCTTTTCTTCTAACAACCCAATTTACTCCACTTTCTCTCTAAAGAGAGTTCGGAGAATGGAAGAAGTGTGTCAGGTTAGTTTGCCTCGCAACTGATGAATAATTTAAGGCATGAGATTTCATATTAGTGCATATTTAGACATTTTCCGTGTTCTGTCATAAAAAGGACATTGAAGAAGACTGGCTGCTTGTCTAAGGGGAACTGCAGTCATATAGAGGGGTTAGAACAAACAAACAAATCATTCATTATTTTCACTTGTTAAAATCCCTCTTGTAATCAGATCAACAGTTCGTTCTTCGTCTAGAAAATTACACTGCTTGACTGGCATTTCTGATCCTCTTTTCTGTTCTTGCGTATTTAGATGTGATGGGAGAGAGAGTGAGTTAATTCAAAGGAAAGGCTGAGGGATGCAGGAAACAAGTAGAGGTTATTGCCCTGCGAAGTGGACTTCAGATGCTGTTCGGTCTAGTGAGATTACAAATCCAAGGGAGTTTTTATGCTCAGTCTGAAAGACACAGCAAACAGCATATGGAACAAGTGTATTGAAAGTAACAGGATATGAAAAGGGAAATGTACCCATCAGTCATTGTGCTCATTACTACATGAAATTTGGCTAAACCCTTAAATGACAATGTTACATAACAGTTAAGAAGACGCATACACAAAATTAAACATTGCAAATATGCAAGGCTTCCGGTGTTAAAAACAGTCTGTTATATCTGTTGTGCTGCTTGATGTGGTTTGCTATTCTATTTTGATTTATTATAGTAATCATAATAAAAAATGGTTCGTAGCGAAAATAGTTTCACCATTTACTGCATGTTGTTATTTTTCTACACTGAAAAAAAGTCCATAAAAATAGGGCACAATGTACTGTATAAATATGAAGACATTTTCCATATTGTTTTTTTACAGGTGTTTTTCCTGTATTTTGAATTACACATTGCAATACTTTTGTGTTTTAAGGGTTAACGGAAATTTCCGTAAAATTACTGGATAATGTACTGGCAGAAAATTACTAGTTAACAAAAGCGGATAATGAATCGGAAGGCTTGCACATTCACGTGAAATTATTACTAAATGTCCGGAATGAATCAGTGGCTGTATCCGAAATTGCATACTTCCCTATATAGTGGATGGAAAAAAGAAGTATGACCAAATTCACTCATAAAAAAGTAAAAAGTACACGGGTGACCTACTTCTTCCGGCAAGATTCTGAAGTGTGCATACAATAGACACTTTACTATCCCACGATGCCACGGAAGAGGACTCAAAATAAGTACACTGTAAAAAAATATTGTTGGTTTAACTTAAAAAAGTAAGTAATCTGCTTGCCTTAAAATTGTGAGTTTATTGACATAAAAATTTGAGTTGATACAATGAAGGAAATTGGTTTAATAAATAGAAACTTAAAATATTATTGTATACATAAAAAATGTAATAAAACATGAACATAGAACAGTTAAGTTTCATGGCGTCTTCACAAATAAAACACATATTACCCAATATTTTTACAAAATCTTTAATAATATTTGAATTGAGGTTGTTGATTCTCAAAAATGTTCATTGTATTAACTCATATTTTTAATTTCAATGAACTCAAAATTTTAGGGCAACCAGGTAACTTTTTTTTTAAGTGTACATTTTTACAGTGTACCTACTCAGCAGTTTTAGACACAGCCACAATTGATCGGATTGGTTGAAGGACTTGTTTCTTTCATTCTTGAATGTATCAGTGTTTTTTTGAACAATTGTATTGAATGAATGAATTATTCAAAAACACACTCATAAAGGCAAATCGCTTGTATTGTTCCTGAATGAATCAGTGCTGTTGAACCAGTCAGTTGCAGCATGTGACAGTGGCTGCATCCGAAATCGCACACACTACCACACTTTTAAAAAGAAGTATGTCCGAATTCACTGTACTCATAAAAAAGTAGGTAAAAAGTCCCCAGATGACCTACTCTACTTTCAGCGAGATTCTGAAGTGTGCAAACAATGAATACTCAGGGTATTCTCACAAAAATGCATATAAATAGTATGAGTGTGCAATGTCGTGGAATGTATACGCCTAAAACTATTTTTGGCGTGTCTATGGCACGCTGTTTTTCGCGTGCATATGACACGCATTTTATGGCGTATTATACATACGAACCCCCCACCCCATCACCCTAAACCTACCCAAGAGCGTGTCATATATACGCCCCACCACCCTAAACCTACCCAAGAGCGTGTCATATATACGCCCCACCACCCTAAACCTACCCAAGAGCGTGTCATATATACGCCCCACCACCCTAAACCTACCCAAGAGCGTGTCATATATACGCCCCACCACCCTAAACCTACCCAAGAGCGTGTCATATATACGCCCCACCACCCTAAACCTACCCAAGAGCGTGTCATATATACGCCCCACCACCCTAAACCTACCCAAAAGCGTGTCATATATACGCCATAAAGTGCGTATCATATGCAAGCGAAAAACAGCGTATCATATGCACGCCAAAATGAGTTTTGGCGTATACATTCCACGACATTGCACACTCGTAATATTTATACACATTTATGTGTGAACGGGTTGGAATACTTTACTGTCCCATGATGCCACAGGAGAGGATTTATAAATGGCAGTGCAGTAACAGACGCTGGTAGGTCACATGATAATGACAACATGGCAAATGTACACTCAAAGAAGAAAAGGTTCTATATCAGGTGCTATGTATTTGGAACCCCTAAAATGCTCTATATAGAACCCCTTTTAAGTGCCAAAAGGGTTCTTTCTTGTCATTATAGAACCTTTTTAGCATAAAAGGTTTTTAAAAAGTTGAGTAAAGAACCCTATGGTTCCATATAGAACCCCAATTAACCTTTTTTTCTTAGAGTGTAGTATGTCCAGATTCATACTACGGTTTATAAAAATGCATTTTAGCGGCTGTGAAGTGATTAATGTAATCTGGATGTACTGCATTTGCCCTGTTGTCAACAGCGTCAGTTGTGTCACTTCACTGCCATTCACAAATCCTCTGCTGTGGCCTCATTGGATAGTAAAACGCTCGTCATATGCACATATATATATATATATATATATATATATATATATATATAGTAGGCGAATCCAGCTCTTCCAGCTGGATTTTGAAGTGTGCATATGATGAACTTTTTACTATCCAATGAGGGAAGTGTGTGATTTTGGATGCAACCATTTCTGATTAATTCCTAAATTAACCTAGCCTGGGTGCCAGCCGAACTTAGCCCCGCCCACACAATTTTTAGGTCGGGCAGTTCGGTCTGGCCTTGCTCCATAGAGGAGTAATTATCCCCGAACAGAAACTGTTCGGACCAATGAAATCATCAGGGCGGGCTTTAGACGATGACGGACAGATGATAAACAGAAACGTAATCATGCACGTGATCAAAGGGGCTTGGATTATATTTACTCGAATCCTAAACGGAGAGCTTGTTTGTATCTGCATTCACCTTCATAATTTCTCTCAGAAATTATGATCATGTTGGGTTAGTACTCTGTGTATCGTTTAATTCTTTTATTTTTTTACAACACCGGCAAAGATCGTGTATTCCAGCCTGATTCCAGCTCGCGTGCAGACAGGGTTGCCAAGTTTTTACAACAAAACCCGCCAACTACTAGCCCTAAACAATAGCTTCTCGGGGGGTTCTCTGGGGAGAAAATGGCGTTTGGGGGTAAAATGTGTGTTATTATGGCAAGGTTGCCTGATAAAATTCGCACTCATGGGTCTATATATCACATAATAGTCACTTCAACCCGCGGACATAGAAAACAACCCGCGTGGGGAAAAACGCGGACTTGGCAACACAGTTGAGCTCTGTTGATATTTGACAATGCGTCACTTCGTTGCTCTGATTGGTTGTTGGTCTATCCAATTGATGTCTTTCCTGGTTCGGTTGAAACACGCCCCATAATTACAGCCCAATGGAGCGGTTTCAGACTCATATTCTGACTAGAATTGAGTACCTGACCACGTCAGGCTAAAATTAACCAGTTTTGTTGAACAAATCAGTCGAGTAAATGATTCACATGATGACTCGCTCATAAAGTCACTTGCACCACCTATATGCGTAATCTGCAAAAACAGAAATATCCTTCCACTTGTGGATCAAACTGAAAGAAGTAGTTTTGTGAATTTGAACATGGCACTCTTGTCACATGGCTTTTTGCCTACTACATGTAGTCGGAAAGTATACAATTTTGTATGCAACACACAAACCAATTGAAATTATATCTCCTGATTGGCATGTGGGAAACACTGAACTCTGCCCAGGGACATTATGAAGCAGAACACAGCTTATAACAAAAAAGACATTTATCCTTTTTCATGAGTCCTGGTTGCCATGTGACCATCCAGGCAGTGATTAGAAACAAATTAAAGATGTGATTTCACAAGTTCCACCTGCTTTACCGAGGAATTAATCACTGGCCTCAATCAATGATGCTATCTGGGACTGGCGGTAAAAAGACTCTGGCATGATTAATGGCGATGACCTTCTCCATGACCCAGACTCCTCTTCTCAAATCTCTTCCATTTAGATGTGACCTCAGGACAGGAAGTTTTGCAAGGAGCCCACAGCATGCTAATGCTAACAATCCACAGGAGATCGAGCGACAGCACGCTACGACTCACTAACTGCGCTGCTCGGTGCTGTCGGAGCTCAGCATGTTCTTTTTAAGACGGCAAGGCACCTTGGGAATGAGGTTTCAAACATGAGAACGAGCAACTGCATCTTCATGATTCAGAGATTACGTGGAACGTTCCGTGATCCAAACCGTCCCGCTTAGCAACAGGTTTCTTGTTTAATTCGCCTCATTTACGAGCTGATTTGCTCGGCTTTGGTGGTGTGACCTGCATCGTAAAGGCTATGTAAATGCCATTTGCTAAGTTCAGATTTCTCCTGCCTCAAGCTCTTCATTTCCTCTCGTTTCACCTCCACTTCCTCCTCTGCTTGTGTTCAGTCAGCGGCAGTAAAAAGGCTCCTTTTAGGGCAGAGGATCGAGATCATGAAAAGTCCCTGGTCTTGTGAATGTTTCATTTGTTTTAAAGAGATTGAAATTGGATGGCAGATGGGTAATAAGCTTTCTTTCTATTCCCCCACAGACACATGCACACATCCACACAATCATTCTTTCTTTTCCTCGTTGCAAACATACACACACATTTTTAATTATGCTCGACAGTGCCGACGGCCCTGCTCTGTGTGACCGGTCAATGCACACTCGGGCAACAGTAAGCACTGTCATTACCATCCATTACATTAAGAAATGGGCCTGACGAGTCCTTCACCACACCGTTGCCAGGCTCTCTCTCTCTCTCTCTCTCTCTCTCTCTCTCTCTCTCTCTCTCTCTCTCTCTCTCATTGTATCATTGTTATGAACTCTTAATGAGACACTATTGTGCCGCAGAGGCTGCTGCTGTGCTGGTCATTTATGGATCTCAATTATTTATGCATGGGTTTATTTGCTCATTCATTTGAATTCATTGGGAAATTAAACACATGAGACATTTAGGGTCCTCCATTATTCGACTACAGCACTTACCACTCATTGTCATGTTTCTCTGATATGAAACACTCTACAAAACAAACATGAGCCAAAGCCGATAAATACAAGAGGGCTGGATTTCATCCAGATCATATATGAAATGATCAGTTTTGCTCAGCCAAGCTTATACATTTGTATCAGACTGAACAAAAGAGGTCAGAATTGTGTGATTTCTGCATCGGGTCACCAAATGCTATTGGAAAAATAATAGTTTCAAAAATGTTTCCCTGAATTCTTCAGTGGTCAAACTCGCACCATTGGTTAAGCCAATGACAGGCTAGTGCAGATGCTAAGATTAGTGATGAAAACCCTAAGTTTTTGAAACACTGAATCAATAAAACCAATTGCTTCGCAAAATGATTCACTGTTTTAAACACTCATAACCAGACACGCTGGCGGTAGCCTACCTGCTACACAAAATGGTGTAAATGAGACATGCAAGTCTATTTAATCTATGAATCATTAAATATCATTAAATAAGAAGTGTGTTCATTTCTGTTATTTAAAGGTCCCGTTCTTCGCGATTCCATCTTTCAAACTTTAGTTAGTGTGTAATGTTGCTATTAGAGCATAAATAATACCTGTAAAATTATAAAGCTCAAAGTTCAATGCCAAGCGAGATATTTTATTTAACAGAAGCTCCCTTTCAAAGCCTACAGCGAACGGCCGGTTTGGACTACAGCCCTGCACTTCCTTCAGGAATGACGTCACTAGAACCATTTGCTGACTAACCCTCCACCCACAAGAACACGCAAAATAGGGGGCGTGGTCTTGTTGCTCCCCCACGTGGAGAAGAGCGCACATTCAGCGCTTGCATCTCCCCGGTAAGAGGCGGGACCAAGCCTGCAGTCTCCCTCTCATTTACTGAAGCTTTTGCGCCTCGATCACCCCCCGGTGACCGGTCCCAGTATAGCCGCCCCTCTGTGATTTCTAATGGACGCGAGGCAAACTAAATAATAAAATTACACTTCAAAAAATTTCCCCCAAAGTTAGTTTATGTCACTGAAGGCAGTTATCATCACGATGATTTCATTTCAGGTGTTCGTTTTAAAAATAAGTTTAGTTTGAGTTAGTTATTTGATGCTATAAAAACGGGGGGTGTGACGTCATGATTGACAGCTGAGACTGACGGCTTCTCTGAGTCAAGTTGTCACTGAGGCACTAACGGACTTTTTTCGAAATTTTTGGGAGGAGATTAGAGCTTTAGCTTTAATTTCTACATTTCCATAACTGTTTATTTCACACCAACATTATTAATTGTTCTGCATCTGCGAGAGTGTGGGCGAGCTTTTGATATCGCGACTGTACTTCCTGCTCTACTTCCTGCGCTCTACTGCGCAACTCCGGTCCCGAAATCGCTACTGCGCAGACTCGGTCCCAAGATGTCCGCGCCGTGCAAGGCCGCCTGAAAGCTTCAAATATGGCAAGCGCAAACGGATGATGTCGAGTCGTCCATATTTTTTTACGGCCTATGGGCGGGACCTTTCCGGGCAAAGTGCGCTAAGCTGCTGTCCAATCACAACACGGGAAGCGCTGGCCCAATCAGAACTCGTTACGTGTTTCTGAAGGAGGGACTTCATAGCACAAGGAAATCATCAGGCTGTTTTTAGGACGGAGGAAACAGCGCTGTACAGATAAGTAAATTGTGTGAAAAATACTGTTTTTTTTACACGCGAAACATGAATTCATGTTATATTGCACACTGTAAACATAATCAAAGCTTCGAAAACATGCGAAGAACGGGACCTTTAATTCATTTGTAGGTCTACAAATTATTCGTTTTTTTGTGTTTTTAGGCAGGACATGTCACTGTCCCCTTATTAACACGCATGTTTATTAACATTTATTAAATTCCTTAAAACTGTACCTGCATTATACAACTGACCTGATATCAGTCAAAACCATCTATTAAACACAAGTTGATGAATTCCCTAAATCTACAGCCTTTAGCTGAGGACCATCAGAATTTGGACACGTTGAAACCACGGTTCTAAGCAGTTGCATCCGAAATTGCTTATTTCCGTATTAGATTCTTAAGTGTGCATATGATGGACACTTTACTATCTCATGTCCGATTGGTCGCCACTTCAAGCCGAACACACACAATGGCAGTGAAGTGACTTAACTGATGCAGGTATGTCACATGATAATGGCAGCATGGTGATTGTACGTCTATATTTCATTCACACAACACACTTATACTATATAGAACATACTTGTATGGGAATAAACAATAAACAGTAGAAAGAAAGTTGCATGTGTTTAAAAAAAGGAGGGTGAGTACATAATCACAGAATTTCTTTAGACTGGGATAATAAAGTAAAAAATTGTCATACAATAAATAGCCTACAAAACGCACACCCTGACATTCTGCATGTATGAGAAACCCAGTCAGATGGGACGTGTGTCCATTAGACGTCTGCATATGTATGTACCTAAATAGAATGGATAAGTGCGTTTTTGTTTTCGGGTGGGCATTCAGATGTCTATGTTTCTGATTGAGTGAATGTGGGCGCTGCGTGTCACTATATATTAAAGTCAGTAAAAAAAATGATGTGTTACTCACGCCTGTCATCCCCCAGCCGGCTGCGGACCGTTAAGTGACAGTGATGCTCCATGCCTGACACTGGGGCCCAGGAGGCCAGCACCTGTGAGAGAGAGACAGGGACATTGATGGAAAGAGACCCTTTCTGTCTTCCATCCCAGTCGCCAGGTCGTTGACTTCATGCCTCACATCTGACCTGGGAGATGGTACATGTGACCTACAAGCAGGGTTGTATAGCTAAAATTCAAGTTGATTGACTTTGACGCAGTCTTGATATTCCAAATGCCTCGTCCCATTTTGCTAATAAATTAAATGCACCGAATCAATATTGCTAAAATGCTTTGGGACAAGTGACTTTTTTGAGAAAGCATTGAACTTTTCATGCATGTAAATGATCAGTAATAAGTAACCTACCTTGACAAGGTTAATGTGGAGCTGTGCTTTTTGATTGTGCTCAAAGTTCTTTAACTGCCATTGCAAAAACAAAACCTAATGGTTCTGTGAAGCTTCTAAATACTACTAATATTGATTACTTCTATTTTCTTCTCAGCACTTTCTGCCTGGCTCACACAGCTCTTATGTATCACTCCATTGCTACAACTTAACTGCCACATGCTATATGAAGTATATAAAATATATAGAATGATGTTAAATTGTGTAATCGACTGTTGTCAATACCTCATCTTTATACACCGATCATCAAGCATAAAATTATGACCACCTTCCTAATATTGTCTTGGTCCTTTTGCTGTCAAAACAGCCCTGACCCGTCAAGGCATGGACTCCAGATCCCAGAAGTTGTGCTGTGGTCTGTGGCACCAAGGTGTAATAGCAGCAGACCCTTTTAAGTTCTGTAAGTTGCATGGTGGTACCTCCATGGATCGGATTTGTTTGTTCAGCACATCCCACAGCTGCTCGATGGAGATCTGGGAAATTTGGAGGCCAAGTCAACAGGCTCCTGAAACTATTCCTGAAACATTTTTTGCTTTGTGACAGGGTGCATTATCCTGCTAAAAGAAGCCACAGCCACAAGGGAATACCGTTTCCATGAAAGGGAGTACATGGTCGGATGGCAGGAAGTTTCTCAGCAGCACATTGCCCAAAGCATCACGTTGCCTCCGCTGGCTTGCCTTCTTCCATTAGTGCATCCTGGTGCCATGTGTTCCCCAGGTAAGTGATGCACATGCACCCAGCCATCCACGTGATGTAAAAGATAATGTGAATCATCAGACAAGGCCACCGTCTTCCATTGCTCCGTGGTCCAGTTCTGATGCTCACATGCCCACTGTTGGCACTTTTGGCAGAGGACAGAAGTTAGCATGGGCACCCTGACTGGTCTTCAGCTATGCAGCCCCATACACAACAAACTGTGATGCACTGTGTATTCTGACACCTTTCTATCAGAACCAGCATTAACATTTTTTTTAAACAATTTTAGCTACAGTAGCTCATCTTTCTGATCGGACCACACGGGCCATGCCTTCACTCCCCAAGTGCATCAATGAGCCTTGGCCGCCCATGACCCTGTCACCGGTTCACCGCTGTTTCTTCCTTGGACCACTTTTGATAGATACTGAGCACTGCAGACCAGGAACACAACACAAGAGCTGCAATTTTGGAGATGCTCTGACCCTGTCGTCTTGCCATCACAATTTGGCCCTTGTCAAACTTGTTCAAATCCTTACTCTTGGCCCTTTCCCCTGCTTCTAACACATCAACTTTGAGGACAAAAAGTTCACTTGCTGCCTAATGTCCCCCCTACTAACAGATGCCTTGATGAAGAGATAATCAGTGTTATTCACCTGTCACAACTGTGTATGTAAAGTCGGTTATCTAAGTTTATGGACATTGTTGCTAACAGCATATATAATAAAAATGCACTGAACTAACAATACATTTTTTAAATAAATACATAGCTAAATATATAAAAAGGACCCACTTAACCCCCTTTTTAACAAGCATATGTTGTTTTTGCAACATGCTTTTGTAAAAAGCAGCTGGCAGAAACAGACATTGGAACTATACATATAAATAAAAGATTACCGGCAAATGTAGGAACTTTAAAACTGTGATGTGGGAGGGAAGGTGATGTTTTCCTTAATGAGAGAAACACTGATTGCTATGCGTAAAAAAAAAAAAAAAAAAAAAACGAAGAACAAAGACTTTGCTTGCGTTTTAGAGTTCACAGTTTTTTTTCTTCTGTTCTTCACGTATGGGGTGCAAATTAGCACTCACAATCCTGTTTAATGTCACACCTATAACAAAGTGCCTGCATGCTATGTACACACACACAAACACACACATAAATGGAGGAAGAGAATTACAATAATGTGGTTCTTGCACATTACTCTTCAGTTACTGGCTTCCGCTGCAGTGTCTAATGTGACATATTACGTTGTCAAGGCAGACTCTTAAAAGCATTTCCTAATATTACTAGCATTATACAGAACCTGTTCTAAGAACTCAGAACCCAGTCTAAAAAGAAAATGCAGGAAAAGGGTTTTTTGGTCAAATAATGCATTACTTTTGAGAATCGCATGCTCTGGCTTACCTGTTTATATACATTTTCTTTAATACCATCACAACTATACAGACATCATTTGACATGCAGACTACAGTAAAGAAATTAGTATAGCTGACATGTAAAGTATGGGTGTATAATGAATAAATGTAAATGTTAAAGGTGCAAATGCAAGTGATTAAACACTGAAAAATTGTTTACCATTTGCTGTCATGGTTATTTAAATAAATATATGATTAAACATTAATTAAAAATATCTTGTTTAATATCAGTTGCATAGTGACAAATGTTACCATGTCATTATTGGCTCTGTATTCACACACTATATCACTATAGTAACCAGGGGAATTGTTTTCTTTATATTCATATGATTTTAATCAAAACATAATTATTTTACCATTTGTTACACATATTTTTCAATAAAATTATATAATTGTATATATAATAAACCGTATATACATTGACAATAACATTTCTCCATATTTTTTTGTAAACATGTGCACATTAATGTTTCTTTTTAATAGAGAAAACGAACAGGGCAAAGGGTTTTTACCTGGAGCATCTTACCAATATATTAATTTCACAAAAACATTTTAAACCTTAAAGGGGCTGCATAAACGAGTTCATGAATAGTTAGATGCTTTATTATGCCCCTTTTTACAAGATGTAAAATTAGTCTCTGATGTCTCCAGAGTGTGTATGTGACGTTTAAGCTCAAAATACCAGACAGATCATTTTTTTATAGCATGTTAAAATAACCCCTTTTTTTTGGGGGGGGGGGGGGGGGGGTAAGCGAAAACAAGTAATTTGTGTCTGTATCCCTTTAAATGCAAAAGAGCTGCTGCTCCCCACCCCTTTGAATATTAGGGCGGAGCTTCAAGAGCACCAGTGTCAGGACTCACTCACTCAATCAATCAATCAATCAATCAATCAATCAATCAATCAATCAATCAATCAATCTATCTATCTATCTATCTATCTATCTATCTATCTATCTATCTATCTATCTATCTATCTATCTATCTATCTATCTATCTATCTATCTATCTATCTATCTATATTATCTATATATATATATATTCCCCCTTCCTTTGAAAAAAGGGAAGTGCTTTACAAGGAATGATGCATAGCCTCACCTTTCCTAATATATATATATATATATATATATATATATATATATATATATATATATATATATATATATATATATATATATATATATATAATAGGTGCCCTTTAACTGCTGCTTTCTCTTTTCTTTTTGTTGTGTTCATTTTATTGTTGAGAGGAAAGCGTGCAGAACATATTTACATAATCATCTAAACGGTGCTCTCAGCAGAGTGGACAGCGTCTGGATGTTTAGAATAGAGGCATTGAATAATATTCAATATTCATTCTCTTGTATGCTATGTGTGCAGCCAATGGTGTTTCTTATAACAAAGGTTTAATAGTTAAATTCAGACCTTGCCATGTAAAACTGATTTCTTTCAACCATCAAGTTCAATGAATAAAACTTTATGGGGGTTGTAAGTCTACATTAACCATGGTCGTTATCCTGATTTGAAATGTCCTTAGGGGACTAGTTTTCTTTAGTTTTTTCTCTGTTGGTTAGTTATGAACAGCTCAGGCCTGGACTTGAAACAGAAAATTAATTCTTAGAATCAGGGCACGCCTGCAGGATGATGACAAATTTATTTCCCCATTCTTTCTTGCACTTTGTCTACATGTCAACGGTATTTTCCCCGGGGTACAAAGTGTACAGAACAGTCTGAATCATTAGACTTATGCCTCTATGTGTGCCAGCATGACTCAAAACTTGTTTCGAATGATCCAGTCCACCATTATTGCATATAAATTATGCAAGTTCCAAAATTTCAGTTTCACCTTGGTAGCTATACTTCACGTTATTTTGGGCTCATGGGCATGCCAAAGTATATATCAAATATGGCTTAATCTTGAAAAAGGTTACCAAATTTCAGTTTGGTCTTACTTTCAGACTCAAATAGGATATCCAAAGGGAGTCGTACTTCAATACAGTCTGTATAGCCAAAACAATCAACGACACATACTTATATTTCCCTTTGCCTGCAAGAGAGTTTTCACAGGCTTCTGAAGTAAGAAGGCAAAGTCTCTGCTTTATGTTGTTTTGATATTATTTTAAAATGCAAATTCATGTCTGTAAAGCAGAGGGTGCTGCTCAAACAATCCTTTCAGCTGTGCAGCCATTTTGGATAGCAAAAGAATGGGATGTAGGAGAAGAAAGTTGTATCCGAAATCGCATACTACTTACCTACTATAAAGTAGGCGAAAAACGGTATGTGACAAGAGTGAATTACCTGTACTCATAAAATAGTAGTCAAACAATAGCAAGATGATCTACTTCTTCCAGAAAGATTGTGAAGTGTGCATATAATGGACACTTTACTATCCCATGAGGCAACTGGTGAGGATTTTTGAATGGCATGAAGTGACACAACTGATGCTGGTATGTGATAATGACAACATGGCGTATGTAGTAAGTCCATTTTATATCCATACTACACACATTCATATTATATAGAAGTTATTACTTCCAATTGCTTATTAAAAATGTACAAAATATGTATATGTAATATAGTGGATTTCCAGATGCAGGCACTAACATAAAAAAATGAAACAAAAAGAAAGCCAATTTTGATGTTTATCGAAAATATATATTTTTGTTTATTAGTATGGTTGAACTGGAGCATTGAAGGTCAGCAGCAAAGACATTGGTTAATAAAGTAAGATTTTAAAAAAGTATATTTGTGTTAACATTAAATTACTGCAGGTTTGCAGTTTGCATTTAACCATTTTGAGGAATACTGAATACTTTAGCGCAAGCGAGATGTGTAAATGCATCCTCACACAGGGCCAGATTTAATAACAGCTTGCCAACGCAAACCCTCTTAGTGTGAAAAACTACTGTCAGGATTTACTAAAGATCTTTTTATATATGCATTGAACTTATTGTATATGCATTCAGCTGCAACATTTATGAGAGGAGAACATTTCAATGAATCATCGAAGGTAATTAACTATAAGGTTTGCACTCGTCAATTTACTGGTGTTTGCCCCATTATTTACAGCTCTTAAACCAGATGCTAATTTGCGTTGCTCTTGGTAGATTGTGTTGGTCATTACTGAAATGATCCAGCTGTGTCTGTGTTCTTTAATTTGTGTGTTATCAGTTGATCACAAACAGAACTTTCCACTCCCATCAGCGCTTTTGGAAATGCGCTCTCCGCTAATTTGCTGTTTAGTAAATTTGAGCCTTGAACTACAATAACCATCATGTGCACACAACTCTATCTACTGCATCTACTCATGCTTTCTATCAACACGACAGAAGAGCTGTCAATAAATGGGAAAAAGGTACTTATTTGAAAAATAAAATTTTGGTGTAAATTTAAAAGGTATTTGTTACTTTACTAATTATTTGGTAAAGTAATCTTGCGTTACTTGTTTGTAGCTTAAATGATGTTCACAGAAATGCTCGAGCAACTTTATTTTGTCTTCTTTAAAAACAGCTCACTTGAAAAATTATTTACATATAATTATGAATTTCAAACCCTTTCAAAACTGTTGATGTCAAATTATACCTAAAGTTTAGTACGACCCACTCTGGCTGATAAGAGTAACAATAATCAGCCATTCATAGCGACGTGGCGGCGCAGTTTCCTCCTTCTCCTCCTCTTCGTCCTCCTCACCCATCCATCAGACTCAGTAGTCATCTCATGAAAATTGCACCTTTTTTGCCCAGGCCTGTACTTATATCTATATCAGTGCACTAACATGCGCAAAGCATCCCGTCCAGATTTTCTGCTGAACTGCGTAGCACACGCCCATGAATGACAAACAGTCTTTTTATTATGTGGAATTGACGGCATTCTAGTCACAGCCTCTTTATTACTTTTTTTCTTTCTTTTTTCACTGCTATTAAAGTGCTGCATCATTAAGCTGGATAATGCCATTTTTAAAAAGGCTGACAGTCCCTGGGTTTTTATGAGCGGCAGCGGAGACTGCCGGAATAGTGATGAAACCATATGGGGAGAACCGGTGTAAATGACTTCTTAGTGGCGCAGCGGTTCGTGAAGGACATGTTGACGGGAGGCTGGCAGGAAACTAATGATCTACACACTTTGCACCACCCTAAACACGGGGACCAGAGGAAAACAGTCGTAATTAGAAAACACAACATCGGAAAAAAGAAGCTCTCAGTGATTGTCACAGCTTCTATCATGTCTAGCACAGCGCAGTGAGGTTTAAAGTGTGTCACCCTTGGGATCTGTCAGGGAATCACATGTGTGGGATTTGTGTGCAGGGACTGCAGTGTAGATGACCATAATAAAATGGAGGATGTTCTTATGACTTTATGAATGTTCATTTTCTTCTGGGAATTGCACTGGATTCATGTCGGTTATATTCAGTCGGCTATAAAAGCAATGGCACTGCCTGTCAAAAGCATATTTGTGAATTTCTCTGGTTGTCCCCTGTTTACATCCCATAAAAAGAATTAATCTCAGTAATAGAAGCTGACAGTTGAACTAAATTTTAGCTGTCATGGCCTAATTTAGAGACACATTTGGTTGATAAATAAACAGCCTCATTGACAGGAAAATATCATTGCATAACCTGCTGTGCTCGTGTTATATAGCAGCATCTTTGACCCTAACCAATAGACAGGTTTGATAACGACGGTCTGTAATTAGTGTTCTTTCCTTTGTTTGTGTCTTATTCCTCCGAATAATTAGGCTGCCGTGTTTATTTTCCTCGCTAATTAGTGTATGCTAATGATGTAGAGGTCGCAATGTGTGATCTCGGCCAACCATGTGAATCACCTGGCACTGGCGCTATACAGAAAAGGGAACTTCAGACTCAGAGGAATCCTTCTATTTGACTTCAGACCACAGATATTCAGTCCTTGTGCCAAAATGTATTGCTCCCTTGTTCTGTGGAATAGGTTCATAAAATATATTTCCAAGCGTTCTATCCAAACTGCTTGATTATGGCAGCTGCTAGCGAATACACTGATGTCCAATAACAGTTACAGTAGCGTTAATGCACCATCTAACTCACAGTTTGACGTAAAATGGCATTTCATCTAATACAGTGCATGTTCTTTATGCTATATTCTTTACTTTAGGTTGCAAGGGAAAAGGTCGAGTACAGATCCTTGGTGTGTAGTTTATGCATTTTAAAAACATTTTAGTCTACATGGTTTTAAAAATAATAACTATACTAAGATATATAATTATATAATGAAAATAACATAAATATAATATGATTATATTAAGAAAATTAGGATCTAAGATATGACATTTTCAGGAAGAAGGCAAAAACCAAATCATATTTTCTTTTTGACATCAGTTGTCAGGCAATTAAGCACATTTTCCCCCCGATTTACAATATATAATATTAATAAAAAAAATATGATTATAAACTAGGGGTTGAAGTCAACATTTTTGTGAATAAAGTCAAGTCGACGTCGACTAGATGCTGATGACGTCATTACTGAACAAATAAGCCTGAACCTCAAGCTGAAAATCGAACATGGTTGGCTTGTGCATATGTAACCCCTCCCGTTCAAACCGGCCACTCCAAGAACCTGGGTTCACCGGCATGAGAGTCGGACGCTCTAACAAGGAGGCTAAAGGTTGCAAACTCTAGTGTCAGTCGCTAGAGCATCTCTTGAGGTCAAAGGAGTGAGGTTTACTCGCACTGCAACTACCAGCTGTCCTCCGTTACACTCGGCCCCCTAAACCTCACTCCCATCCATCCGGGTCACGGCACCAATGTAACCCCTCCTGTTCAAACCGCCCGCTCCAAGTGGGACTCAAACCCGGGTCCGCTGGCATGAGAGTCAGACACTCTAACAAGGAGGCTAAAGGCTGCAAACTCTAGTGTCAGTCAGAGTGTCTCTTGAGGTCAGAGGAGTGAGGTTTACCTCACACTGCAACTACTAGCT
Source organism: Pseudorasbora parva (assembly GCF_024679245.1). Lineage (NCBI taxonomy): Eukaryota > Metazoa > Chordata > Actinopteri > Cypriniformes > Gobionidae > Pseudorasbora > Pseudorasbora parva. Next base: position 37,975,969 of record NC_090184.1, read on the forward strand.
GGCCTCCGTTACACAGTCTCAGCCTCGGACGGGACGCCCACGGATCGCTTGCTGAATGTTTGATGCATATTGCACACTTTTCTGGAAACATTTTAGGAGTTTCGAAGTCGTTATCTGATTGGTTAAAATCTACAGGATTTCCGATAATCCGATAATTTTGCTACGCAAGACTAGCTTGTGCACAGTTATGGCATATGATACAACGCTGCCCATAAGGCTATTGTTCCTACATTACAGCTTGTTTTCATCATTTATTTTTACTGTGGGTCCTTATATTTCTCACAGATTTCTGCTTGTTCTAAATCAGATACAGATAAAGTAGCACAGTAAAGATAACATTAGTGAGAGAGCGATTATGTGTGAATTCATTCTACCTGAAAGTGTCTCTCTACTAATAGCGAAGCTGTGGGTTTTATTTAGTAACTTTTCAGATAGCTATTTTATTGATAAATCCAGAACAGTGTTGATAATACATTTCTGCACTACTGAACGATCTTAAGTGCGAGCGATCTGCCTGTGATCTGCGAGCTAATGTCTGTATGCGTGTGCATCACAATGCAGTAGCGCATTAGTCCAGAGCGCCGATTAACTTACGTGTAAAAACAAGCTGATATAATATTTAATATAATATGCATTCATATCTTGTGGAGTGCTCTTGGAGTATGCATTTATTTGCCATTTTAACTGTAGGAAAATAGAGTGTAAAAGTGGACTTCAAAGAATTCTTATCCTGTAGTGCCCTTTATAGACCATGATCAGCGTCTAGCCAACGTCGAGTTTAAAGCATCGTGGCAGAGCATAAAGTCAACAAGTGGTGTTTTCTGTGCAACTCTGTGTCAAATAAACACGACTGTACATTTTAAAGTATGTATATATCATTGTAGTATTTACTGCCTTTAATAAAAAAATATTGAATTATAAAAACGACTGCAAAAAACCCTGACTATTATAATATTAAAATCCTCATTAAAAATAATGACAAAGACTATAACAAACACATTACACTAATGAGAACTGGGGGTCAAATGTGCCTAATTGTCTGAAAAATAATGGAACAAACTAATTTGCAAGATTACATTTCTTTATGCAAAATGCTTATTTATTTCCCATTTGGTTCTGGGGTGAAATGTGACCTGAACATAATGTTGTCCAGATAGGTGAATTGTTTACTTTTTAATTAGTAGAGTTCAGCTCTCACATTCATGCCATTGCAATGAGACACAGTGAGCTCAAAGCAGGCAAAAGAAAATGAATTTTCTTGTAAGTGAGTTTTCTTGTAAGCCTTGTAAGTGATTTCTACATTTTTTGAACTATTGATCTTTTGATTCATTTGATTATTTTCTCATCCAATGCCTCCGCTGCTTAAAGAACATGTCCCTGCAGTGCATTTAATAAACAATACAAAAGACCAAAGACATAGATATTTGGTATAGATATAGCGCTGCTCAGATGTGCGAACTCTGGCTTGTGAAATGTGATCCAAATGTGGAATGTGCTAAATATCTAAATCAGTTATCAATCAATCAAACAATCAACTTTATTTATATAGCGCTTTTACAATGACAATTGTTTCAAAGCAGCTTTACAGTGTTAAACAGGACAATATTGCAACACATTTGATTTGGCTGTACAGTCGTTCTGGAGAAAACAGTGTTGTTATCAGCTTAAATAGCAACAATGTTGGCAGATCAGTATTACAGTTTATAGAATTAAATAAGACCTAATCAATTAATTTTATTTGTATATTAAGTTGCATAACTTAGATCATAATTTTAGTTTCCCCAACTGAGCAAGCCAAGCCAAAGGTGACAGTGGCAAGGAACCAAAACTCCACCAGGGCATGATGGAGAAAAATAAACCTTGGGAGAAACCAGACTCAGTCGGGGTGCCAGTTCTCCTTTGACCTATTATCAAACAGTGTATGATTATTATTCTGGCAACCTTACAGGTCAGAAATCATATTAGATCGGAATATTTGACATTTTTGGGTATCATCACGCAAGAGACGGGTTTATTGAGGATGACGCGTCGATTACACTAGACTATTTGAAAAATCGGAGTCGTCACGCTGGAGACGGGTTTATTGACACGGTCTCAGCAGACACTCCAGGATGTGTTGGTCATGTCCAGCTGCAGGTCCACCATCCGATCCGGACACAGCCTGGATCCGGCCGACCACAGTAAACCTCGTGATAAACAGAGATATTAACATTAGCGTAGATGCCACTCTTTTTATAATGTAACGAGTACATCAGGTGTTATGGGAAGTGTTCCCGGTTCCGGCTGACCTAGTTAATGCAGCCTAACAATCAGTCAATTGATTTGAATAATGAAAGTTAAAAATGGTCTATGTGTATGCCATGGTAAAGAGATGCGTTTTAAGTCTAGATTTAAAATGACAGAGTGTGTCTGCTTCCCGAACAATGCTAGGAAGACTGTTCCAGAGTTTAGGAGCTAAATAGGAAAAGGATCGACCGCCCGCAGTTGATTTAGATATTCTAGGTATTATCAAATGGGCAGAGTTTTGAGACCACAATAGACAGGATGGAGTATAATGTGTTAAGAGCTCGCTTAAGTACTGGGAAGATAAATTATTTAGTGCTTTGTAAATAATAAGTAAGATTTTAAAATGTATGCGTTGTTTAATAGGGAGCTAGTGCAGTGTTGACAGAACTGGACTAATATGATCGTACTTCCTGGTTCTAGTAAGAACTCGACCTGCTGCGTTTTGAACCAGTTGGAGTTTATTTATTAAGCGAGCAGGGCGACCACCCAGTAGAGCATTACAATAATCTAGCCTTGAGCTCACGAATGCATGTACTAACTGTTCAGCATTTTGCATTGAAAGCATGTGCCGTAATTTAGATATTTTTAAGATAGTAGAATGCAGTTTTACAGATGCTAGAAACGTGGCTTTCAAATGAAAGATTGGTATCAAAGAGCACACCCAGGTTCCTCACTGACGGCGAGGGCTTGACAGAGCAGTCATCAAGTGTTAGACAGTATTCTAGGTTACTACTTGTGGAGCTTTTCTGTCCAATAATTAAAAAATCGTTTTTATCTGAATTAAGTTGCAGGAAATTACTATTCATCCATTTTTTATATTAGATGCGTTCCGTTAATCTTGTGAATTGGTAAATTTCATCAGGGTGTGAAGAAATATAGAGCTGAGTATCGTCAGCATAACAATGAAAACTAACGCCATGCTTCCTAATGATATCTCCCAGTGGTAGCATATACAGCGTGAAGAGCAGCGGTCCTAACACTCAGGGCCGTTTCTAGCCTTTCTAGCACCCTAGGCAAGAATCATACCCCCCCCCCCCTTTTTTTTTAAAAGGCATTTTTTAAGAGGCATAAGTTCATAAAAAAGGGCCTAGTGACGCCCATGGTTATGACAGTATTACTTGATCAATTTACTCTAAACAGCTATCTCTGATGTAATGTTTTTTTTTTTTAATTCAAATGAACTGCTATAATGTTCTGCACCTGAAATAAATGAGCATGGCGTGTGGTCCGTCCAGTACTAATATTCATTGTAATGTTTTGCTCAACGTTATGATAGAGCGACCAGCATACAGTCCCTGACAAAAGTCTTGTCGCTTATCTATTTTCTAGAAATACCTGATATTAACCTGACTTTTAATTAATTCATTGGTGTTAGAAATAGCTCATATGAAAAGCTAAAACCCTCCCAAATGATGTTTAATGCACTGAAATAAAAAATTTTCACAGAAAAAATATTTATCATTTAATCAAGACAGAAAGGTCAAATTTTGGCAAGACAAAAGTTTTGTCGCCTATACAGAAATTGAACAAATTTACTGCAAATACAATAATATGTCAGCAAATTAAGTTGTGGTGCTGTGAGATCCATATGTAATATCTTGTATGACTTCCATGAGCTTGAAGGACTGCATCCATGCGGTTTGGCAAGGATTCATACAATTTATTGATGAAGTCATCAGGAATAGCTAAGAAAGCAGTCTTGCATGCCTCCCAGAGTTCATCAATATTCTTTGGTTTCGTCTTCCATGCGTCCTCTTTCATCCTACCCCACATATGCTCAATGATGTTCATGTCTGGTGACTGGGCTGGCCAATCCTGGAGCATCTTGATCTTCTTCGCCTTGAGGAACTTTGATGTGGAGATGGAAGTATGCGATGGAGCACCGTCCTGCTGCAGAATTTGGCCTCTTTTATGGTTGGGAATAAGAGGTAGCTAAGATTTCTTGGTATTTTAGACTATTGATGTTGCCTTCCACCCTGCAGATCTCTCGCACACCCCCATACTGGATGTAACCCCAGACCATGATTTTTCCGCCACCAAACTTCACTGTTTTCTGGGTGAATCTCGGATCCATTCTGGCTCCAGTAGGTCTCCTGCAATATTTGCGGCGACTGTGGTGTAATTCAACAGAAGATTCATCTGAAAAATCCACCTTCTGCCACTTTTCCTGCGTCCATCCTTTTAGCAGGCTTTGGGCCTTGGCAAATGCCACACAGTTTTTCAATTGTCTTTTGTTCAGTGCTGGCTTCTGGGCACTGATTCGACCATGGAGGCCATTTCGAGACAGAATCCGACAAACTGTTCTGGTTGACACAGGGACTTCAGGTGACCAGGTCTCGTGGAGCTCTGCTGCAGTGGAAAATGGGCTGGCCTTGGATTTTCAAGCCAACAAACGGTCCTCTCGAGCAGTTGTCTTGCGGGGTCTGCCTGACCTGGGCTTGTCAAAAACGTCTCCAGTCTCTTCAAATCTTTTTTTTTTTATCCTCTGTACTTGACGCTGAGACACATTGAAGGTGTCTGCCACATCAGCAGTGGATCTGGTCTTCAGCCTCTTGATAATCAAAACTTTAGTCTCAGGGTGAATCTTAGGCATGTTTGCAGAGGTCTAGTTGCAGTTGATGTAAAGGTCTAGCGTACTGGAGTTCTTTTTATACACACTTGAGACCCAATTGATCCATTATTAGTCACAGGTGAAGCTCATATGACACTTATGTCTTTGCAAAAATTGACTCAATGGGCTTTACCAAGCTGTGAATATTAGAATACTTTTTGAAAGTTTAGTTTTTCTTGATTGAAAAAAATCTTGATTAGAAATATATTTCAGCGGCACTTTAGGTCAATTTGTACACAAGCGACACGACTTTTGTCAGGGACTGTAGTAGAGAACAGGTAACCAATAAGTAGGCTAACATACCTGTATATTTTGCTTTCTTTTTTATATTTCCTCTTTTTTCTTTTTACCATACTGAGCCCCTGATGGCTTTGACCTTTTCATGATGATGAAACTAAAGCAAGGATGACGACGTTCCCTGCCGCCCTCTACATGATCTCATTTCATTACAGCAGGGCCACTATCACCATGACGACTTAACTCCAATAATCGCAATTAATCATAATTCCTCGAAATAGCAAAAGTACGAAATATTAATAATAAAATATATATGAAATAACTAAAAAATCTTGTTGGGCGTCCCCCAGCTGTTGGCGCCCTAGGCGACCGCCTAGTTTGCCTATGCTTAGAAACGGCACTGGTAACACTGAGCCTTGCGGTACTCCATACTGAACTTGTGATCGGTGTGACATCTCTTCATTTACTGCTACAAACTGATAACGGTCAGATAAGTACAATTTAAACCATGCGAATGCAATTCTACTAATGCCAACATAATTTGAGTCTATTTAGTTATAGTCTTGTTTTATATATTTTTTGTTCTGGCACACAGTTCAGTATGTTCCTTCAGGCAATCAGGCCATAAATGAGCAGATGGTTGAAAAAACAAACAAACACATAAAGCTACAGGTTGTTTGATCATCTACTTCATCTTACATCATTTACTCACCCTCATATCATTAATCACAAACCTGTATAAGTTTTAGAGAATGCCTAGGATGCTCATTTTCATATAATAAAAGCATGCAGTGACCAGGAGCCGTCAAGCTCTAAAAAAACACTATTAAAGGAGCAAAATAATATTTCATATTCCAACAGTATTCCCTACCCATGCATTATATAAGTCTTCTGAAGTCATAAAATAGCTTTGTGTGAGGAACAGACCTTCAGGGCATTTGTGCTGACAGCTTAAGTGTGCAATAATTAACACTTGTTTAATGTGAGGCAGGCAATGCCAGTCCATCATTAAACTGTCAATTAGAGGCCGGGAGTGTTTACCAATAAATAAGAAGTGCTCAGCTACAGTCTAGTAGAATTACACACAGATCAGAACTTTTTATTCCAGCAAATAGGGCTTTCTCATTAGTGACTGGTCATATAATTAATTCTAGGTGTTTTAGTGGAAAAATTCCAAGTATTTATGCCCACAAATTAGGCAAAAAAATAGATTTTTTTGAAAGGGTCCTTAGTTAGGGTTGCCAAGCCAGTTTTCTAGCAAAATTAGGCTACTTTTATGCTGTTGCCATGGGCTGATTTTTCTTTTTCACACAAAATAAATTTAAAGTTTTTTTTTTTGACTCATCAACAGCCAATCTTCTGCAATTCAAAAGAGGCAAGATAGCGAAATAACTTATCTGGACACCCTCTTCTTTTTAAAATGTTTGGCTAATCCAGTTTTTGTGATGAGAACTCCTAATAGTGCTATTACGTTTTTTGGATATTATAATTCATGTAGTTAAAAGGCTGTTTGTAAATGTACACAGCACAGATCTGATTCTGAACTGCCTAACATGAGTCTTCCTACAGTTTTTTTTTTTAAAGGTTAAGGACATAAGCTTTAAATTGATATGGTAAAACTAACGCCATTGTTACTGTTCGTAGCACTGTGTTTTAAGTTCTGAGGAAGATCCCGCAGAAAAAAATCAAATATGCTAATAGAAGTTCCAACATTGGTAGACAAGTGCACTTGATAATGTCCGCTACGGTTTCGGAAACCACTACAAATAGCTGTCCCCTCAAAGAGGGCCCTGTTTAAGGGCATGGGGGGGGGGGGATTTCGGACACAGCCATAGTGAAAAAAGAGGTTATGCAGTGAGGCAGAGGGAACATGAGAATGGGATGAGGCCAGTTGTGAGTGACAGTGAGCGCCAGCTATGCACCACATGGGTATGGGTTGATCTTGATGTTTTAGTCGTTCAAATGATCACGCTCCTTTGCAAACAGAATAAACACACACACGCACTCGTTCATTCATATTTCTAATTCAAATGATACACAGGGCAAGATTAGAATGACGCGATCGGTCACGAGACACACGAGAGCCAATGGTCTCTATGACCAACTAAGTCCAGTTCGAAAAGATTAATAAGTATGATTCAAATGTCTAACTCTTTTGTTTGAACAATTTAATTTGTTTGAACATTAAAGAATCGAGTCATTAGTTTTGGAATTGGAGTACACAACAGTATGTTTAGATTCATTAAAAAGAACTGGCCAATAATTAAGTAGTACGGTACAAGGGGGCTAAAGGCTCTGCAGGGTAAACGGCTCCAATGATTTTATTTTTCTCTAAACCAATACATGGCACAAAAACTTGCCTCAGCACAAAAAAACTATTATTGTCCCTTCATAAATTGATTGTAGAGCCGCTTTGTAATGTCTTTAGTGCCTTTATTTAGTACTTATTATACAAATAAAATGTATGAATTAGGTCTTATTTAATTCTATAAACTGTAATACTGATCTGCCAACATTGTCGCTATATGATAAATTAAAATAAGCTGATAACATCACTGTTTTCTCCAGTACGACTGTACAGCCAAATCTAATTTTGTCGCAATATTATCCTGTTTGACACTGTGAAGCTGCTTTGACACAATCGTGATTGTAAAAGCGTATAAATATATAAATAAAGTTGATTGATTGATTGATTTATGGGTCTTGAGAGAGGAAATGACATTGGTGTCAATGGAGGCCTTTCTGAGGATTTCAACAAAAATATCTTCATTTGTGTTGCGAAGATGAACGGAGGTCTTACAGGTGTCGAACGACATGAGGATAAACAATTATTCACAGAATTTTAATTTTTGGTTGAACTAACCCTTTAAGGTGTGCCTTTAGCCCCTGAATTCAATTTTGATTTACTAAAAGATTCAAGACAGACAAAAATCATATATTTTTTAATTGTGCAACACTATGCTCTCTATTTGCAAAAACAAATAGAGTCATTACTTTGTGATTTGGACTACATTGCATGTTGCATGCATGCAGCGCTATGAGGAAAATTCAATAGAAACAGTCTTTTTATTGCATTATGATCAATTGACTGCAAACTCACATTGGCAACTTGGGTTTTTCTTTGCCTGGAGAACTCTGGTGATGACATGCATGCATAGTGTTTTTAGGAAACCGCATTGTGATGGCAAATATTGTATTTACAGGTGGTGGAATAATGTGTCAGCAGAAATATAATAATTACGGGTAATATGCTTGCATGTAGTAAAAGCAGCATGACACAGCATGCATTCATATATCCAAGCAACCTCTTAAAGCCTGCCCTGCCTCAGCTAAAATGGACTCTACCTCATTATATCACTTCATTAATAATACATTGCATCTTTTAATGATGGTTGTGAGCGTAATGTTCTTTAACGTTTGCTAATTTTTAATGGTGCTGCTTGCATTATAATCCTAAAAATGAAAGGATCTGAGATGTGGGAATCCAAAGATGCGTAAGAGGAACTGTGGCTCATTTTAAGATTAGACATTGGGCTGCTTTTGATCGTTTTTTTGGGGCTGTCCAGCACTCCTGGGTTATTGTATTGTTTGTGAAGTGTGTTAGGATGCAGTATATGTAATGATTTCACATTCACCCCACTCATCTGGGCTCTGTGAGCCCGCCTGTCTGTTTCGGAGCGTAAATTATTCCTCTACTCTTCCGCCTGCTGCCTCTGCGTTACTGAGCCGAACTAAATGCATTTCAATGAGAGAATGGCTCCAACTTTCCACTCCTCAGGGGGGAATGGGAAAGTGAAGGGTGCAGGCATAAAAAGTTTTAAAGGAATAGTTCAACCCAAAACGAAAATGATGTGATTATTTACTCACCCATGATGCAGGACATATTGACGAATGCGGAAGTGCAGACGATTGAGTGAAACAAAGCACCCCACACGAATTCGAGGTCTAAAACGTCGATCTTTAAAGCAAAGCGAAATTCAAACATACCCCCACAAATTTAGGTCAGTCTGAGGGGGCAGTTTCATCACATGGCACTGGCCAAATGTATATGCAAAGAAAAAACTTTTATTCTCGCTGTAGTATTGTTGCCACCGGCTACATGTTTTGTTTTGCTTGGTGCTCCAAAAGAGGACACAGTTCAAAAACGAACTTTATTTACAACACTGTTCCAGAACAGTACAACCCAAATATTCGACTGTCTGCTGTGGAGGATTGTTTGCACAACCTGGGAGAGTACAAGGCTGATTCTAAAAAAATGGGGCAAATCCATCTTTCCAAGTTACAGTCTGGCGCTTCTGACTCACAGACACATCCTGTAAGTATGTTTTTTTTTATATATATATATATATAAGAATTTCCACTGACTCGAACTGATAAGGTGGCATTATCAGCCATCAATAATGCTATGGAAGTTCCAAATACGGTATGGGGTATGACATTTCCATCACATGTTTAAGGTATTCGGGCCAATCACAATGCACTGGATCACTGGCCAATCAGAGCACACAGTGCTTTTCAGAACAATTAGCTTTGTAAAATGCATAACAGAAAGGCAGGGCATAGAGCAACAACAATAATATACGGTACGTGTAAAATAATGACTTATTTTTTTTAACATAAAAACTCTTAACCATTGCATTTAAGGGTTAGTTCACCCAAAAAACGAAAATTAGCCCATGATTTACTCACCCTGAAGACATCCTATATGAATATGACATTCTTCTTTCAGTTATATTAAAAAAGCCCTGGCTAATCCAAGCTTTATAATGGTAGGGATTGGTGCTCTGTTTTTGAAGTCCATATAAATGCATCTGTCCATCAAATAACGTGCTCCAAACGGCTCTGGGGGGTTAATAAATACCATTGGAAGTGAATTGATGCGTTTGTGTAAGAAAAATATCAATATTTAAAACTTTTTTTAATTAAAGTTCTGGCCGATTGCCTTCAGTATTCAGTTTATAAGAAACAGTGTTGAAAGTGCCTCTGCAATTCAAAGTTACGCTCATTAGACATTGCATATCTTGAACTTCGAGAAGGCACTTTCAATACTTTTCCACAGAAGGCAATTGGCCGGGATTTTAATTTAATTTTTTTTTTTTAAATGTAGATATTTTTCTTATACAAAAGCAACAATTTGTTTCAGAAGGCATTTGTTAACTCCCCAGAGCCGCGTGGAGCACATTTTTTGACGGACAGATGCATTTGAATGGACAGAGCAACAATCCCTGCCATTATAAAGCTTGGATTAGCCAGGACTTTAAAAAAAATATATAACTCTGATTGTATTCGTCTGAAAGAAGAATGTACACCAAGGATGACTTGAGGGTGAGTAAATCATGAGCTAATATACATTTTTGGGTGAACTATCCCTTTAAACTAAATACACAAAATAGTGGGGGGGGGGGGGGGGGGGTTAAATCGTGGCCCCTTTAATAAAATTCCAATTGTGTTTGTCTAAAAGAAGAAAGTCATATACACCCAGGATGGCTTGAGGGTGAGTAAATCATGGGATAATTTACCTTTTTGGGTGAACTATCCCTTTAACTCTTTGAGGTAATCGGATTCACTTCCGGTGTAATGTATAGCGGTTTCTTTGTTCACAAATAATTTTTCAAGCTCATGGCATGACTGTTATCTCTTAAAGTTTGTGCCAAAAAAAGATGTGGCGGTTTCAAGAGTGCATGGCTACATTTTCAATGGAAGTATATGTCATCACAAAACCAAACCTCTCCCGAGTCGTAACAAGAGCACTTGGAAACTCTTCATTCGTTATGAGCAGCAGTGCTTTTAAACCTCTAGAGCAATTATCTTGAATGTTTGTTGAAAATAATAGAAAGAAGATCACCACATATTGTTTCTCTTTAATTACGAACCAACATATTTGGTTTCAAGGTTGATTTTTCAATGCACACAGGAGAAAAATTAGGAAAACAAGCCCCAAGCTGTAGAATATAAAACAGGAGGGGCACAGGAGAAACACAGAAATCCTTAGTGCAATTAATATAAAGAAAAAGAAGCGTCTGCCTTCTCTTTGTGCTCAAGTGTGTCTCCAGTGTGCCTCTGTATATTAGATTAAAACCTCCATTTGATTCTCTAAGGCTAATAAAAGCAGATCTTTAAAAACCTCTCTATTTTCTCTCGTTTACAACCTAAGTTAAGAGTTCATTACTGTCACCTCAGCGGTTCATTCATTAATTTAGGACCTTGTCCTTTTCATGCCAGACTGGCTGGCAAAGGAACAAATAGCTCGTTACACTATTACTTTATTAGGACCAAGTGTTTTTTTTCTCTCTTCTTTAAACTCCTCCTCTCTTATCACAATCTCTTTCAAAACATGTCCAGGGAATTCAGTGAACCATTCATATCTCACAATAAGATACATCTTGCAATCAGTATCAAACAGTCTGATACAGCCTCCGAAAATCGATGGAACACAATCAGTGTAGCCCAAACCAAGAGTAAATGATTGCGTTCAACTAGCTCTTCCATTGATTGAAACGACACCAAATAAAAGAGCATCAAAATGTGGGTTCTTTTTGTTTACAAGAGTTTTTTCCGCAAGAACAAAAACTTTGATGGAGTGGTATCACAAAAGTCCTTATAGCCAATGAAACGAAAGTAATCAAGTATATATATATATATATATATATATATATATATATATATATATATATATATATATATATATATATATATATATATATATACATATATATATATATATATATATATAATTACAGAATAGAATCCGTTGATGCAGCATGACATTATCTTTACATTGACACCATCTTAATTGTTAATGCTGTACTAAAACTTGTCATATAAGCTCATTTAACATGATGATGCATATATTTAACTAATTCCTTAGTTTGTTTGTTTATGACCGTACAGAACAGAAATCACCAATGAATGTACAAACTACAACAAGAAATTAACTAAAATCTCAAAACCAAACCTCTCTCCCACCGATTCTTAACAAGGGCGCTTGGAAACTCTCCATTCATTGTGAGCAGCATGCCATGCTTTTAAACCTCTAAAGCAATTAGCTTGAATGTTTTTTGAAAATATTAGAAAGAAGATCACCACATGTTTTTATGTAAGAATAAATTAACTAAAATTCTTGAAATCAAATATTGACAAGCACTGGTTTACAAGCCCCAAGCAGAGAGAATTTCGATTCGGACCACATTATTTTCCACTCAACACTTCTGCCTTGCGTATAAATCATGGTTTATGGCACAATTTATAATGACCCAAAAAAAAATGAATGATGAAAATACCCCTCAAACGCACACATATGAAACGTTTTCGCACAAGCATCCGTAAGCACTGAGTGTGTGCGAGTGTGCATGACCATTTTGGTGAGGTTTAGATCATCAAATGACCAATCACAGGTACTGATGTGAGAATTGAATGGTTTCTGGCTTTGTCACTTCCCCTGGTATGGGAAGCAGCTCCCTGCGGCCTTAATTATAGAGAAAGCTCACAACTGTAGTCTTTCACTGCCACACTAGCCCCTCTCTCCGTCTCTCTCTTCCACCCTCTCATCAGTTCAAACACCATCTCACCTTCTGCTCCAATTACCCAGGCCACTCTCTGCAGTAACACAGAGCTAAGAAATGGTACTGCGGTCACCAAGCTATCTATCTATATTCATCCATCCATCTCTTTTTGTTAGATTGATCTTGTATTGGGATTCTATTCAACATGTTCAGAGTGAAGCATAATAAGATGCATACAGTATGACTCTAATTTATTGTACTTTACAATATAGTTTCATTTGTTAATATAAGATTAATGAATTACCATTGAACAATATTTTTACAGCATATATTGTTTGTTCATAATCAAAAATACAATTATTCATTGTTCACAGTGCAATAACCAATGTTAACATATAACTTTCTATTTTAAAAATCTATTGATACATGTTGAAATTACATTAAGATAATAAATGCTGTAGAAATACTGGTCATTGTTTGTTTATGTTACAAATAAACAAAATATTGTGTAATTTAAAATATTAATATATACTACAATAGTATATAAATAATACTATTTGTGCGTCAATATAACTGCATTTTAAATGAATAAAAACATTAAATATTTCCAGGAGACTTACAAACTGGTTAATGTAATTTTGGGGGTGTGTAATAGAGGTACAAATGTTTTGGACAACTATTTTTTAAATTTAAATTTTGCAACATATATACAGTGACATTAAACTGAATGCCAACAAGTGTTACCATTACCAATCTATATTTTATATTGTAGTTTTTCTCAGTCGCTTTGGTGCATTTCTCAGATCACAACTGAAATCTCAAAACTACTTCAATTTCCACATCATCTAGTCAGTTGTGCACATCATAAAAACAATTTCTAATTATTTTGAACAAATTGCAATGCTTTGGAACATTCATGCAATTACTGCTTATATCATACTGATAAAAATGGATTTTACTGGTTCTCAGTTGAATAGTCTTACCTCTCAAAACATCTAGGCACCCTTGCATAAGTCATTAAACGCAAAATGGTTGAACTAGTTGTCATAATGCATCAGGTATATTTTCTATTCATTTCTATTAGATCTACAATTGCGTAGGTGAATTTTGAATTTCACCAATGAGGGAAAAGTATAAAGCGCAAGTTCAACCAATGATATTTAAAATAGCTCAGAGGTGCATCTCATGAAGCTTCATTTGGCAAGCATTTATAAAATGATTGGACCACACGGGCCAGCCTTCGCTCCCCAAGTGCATCAATGAGCCTTGGCCGCCCATGACTCTGCCGTCGGTTCACCACTGTTCTTTCCTTGAATCACTTTTGATAGAAACTGACCACAGCAGACAGGGAACACCCCAAAAGAGCTCCAGTTTGCGGTGCTCTAACCCAGTCGTCTAGCCATCACAATTTGGCCCTCAAACTCGCTCATCCTTTCGCTTGGCCATTTTTCCTGCTTCTAACACATCAATTTTGAGGACAAAATGTTCACTTGCTGCGTAATATAGCCCACCCACTAACAGGTGCCATGATGAAGAGATAATCAGTGTTATTCACTTCACCTGTCAGTGTCATAATGTTATGCCTGGTCTGTGTGTGTATATTTGTCCTAAACATATACCTACCCCTAAACCTATAACCTACCCATAAGTTAAATACCCATAAGTTAAGGATACCCATAGTATCCCTAAAATCTGAAGTTATTGAGAGGTGAATAATACTGATAGAAGCACCAAACTCCGGTTCTAAGCCTAAACTTGACATAAACTGTAAACTTGTCCCTCTAATCTAATTGGTTGTTTAGAACATTTAGACATTTGACAAACACATAGCCCCACCTCCTAACTCGTGCCATTGGTTAAGACGCTGATGTTCCAGGCAGGATAAAGCAAAGAGGGATTGTATCAGCATGTTCTTAATAAAAATGTGTAATGTGTAAAATATCTTACAGTTAGTGTCTCTGGAAATGTTCTAATAATGTAAAAATGCCCAGAGACAACATGAGTCATCTATTTCTCTCACAAAGCTTTTTTATGTCAGAGTTACAAAAATATATATTTGAATTTCATATATGATTTTAAGTATCAGTTTGACATTAGCTGTAGGCTCTAACCATGATATAATAATCACTTTGACAGTCAATCCTAAAAGAAAGCCAGGATATGTTCCTTCTGGAGGATGGATGACTAAATTTACCCATGTTACATGTACAAAACATAGGTCTCTTTGATATCATATATTCTTTTGAATAATTCAGCTTTCATACTGCACAAATGGGTCATTTATATTCATCTTTATTTTTGTAAAATAAACTCTATTCTTGACTGTTGTAGTTTTATGCGTCTGTGTTCTTTTTCTTTTCATTTTATAAAGTAATTTCAGCTCAAATCAATATTTGATGTCCAATTCTTTATTTATTTCGTAAGAAGTCATGCAAGTGGGAAAATGTACAGTCAGACGGTCATTACCACAAAATTAACCCTTTCAAAGTGATACAGGACATAATCACAGTTATTTTTTTGATAATGACCAGCTGGAAATTATACCTTATTTTCCCTCTCCGATTGTGGCAGAGTTTCTTGATTCCTATCATTTTGAGGGAGCCAGGCTACAGGTTGTCATTTTCATGCAGACTGAATTTCACTTAAAGAGATTTTTAGGGAAATCGTTAAAGAAGTAACAAAGAACAACATATTGTTTTTATTTAGAACACTTGAAAAGAAAGAGAAGATGAAAATGGAAACAATATCAATAAAATGCTAGATTAAAATTACCAATGGCGCATTTATTAAAGACTGAAAGATTTGGTTGTTCTGCTAATGTTTTTGATCCCCACAGCAGGGAAGATAAAGCAAATGAATCACATTAGCAGATGTAGCAACCCAAGCAGAACCTTGATATTTTACAGCAAATTACTCAGACTGACTTTCTCTAATAAATGGAAAGAATTTGACATTTGTGACACCACGTGCTCTCAAAGACTCATTGACCTGACATAGAAAATGTTAAAGCATGAAAATAATGAAAATTACGTGCAAGACCAAATCAGATAAATGTTGTTTCTTATTATACTTGACTATGAAAGTGTTGAATAGAGAGGAATCCTTACAAGATAAATGGATGAATATTCATAGACAGACAGACAATGGATAGATGTATTAGATAATATTTATTCAATTTTTTTGCGATTTAAAAAAAAAAAATGTTTAAATATAATTTTTAAGTTTAAAGATAAACAAATGTTTATGTATCCTACAGTTCAGTTGTGAATTCATTATTTGGTTGATTATTTTTAAATTCCATCACATTTACTTTATTTGACAGCATAATGGTTTTAATATGTATAAAGACAGCTGACAACCACAGATATCAGTATGAAGCTGAAGCACATTAACATTTCACTGTAACACGTTTCGGTGACAGCTGTTTCGCTGATTTTTCTTGTTTGTTGAGCTTTGATGATAAATTAATTCAGACAAACAAAGAGTGTAAATTACTTTGCTTGTATTCATTCTATCTCTATCTGATTTATAAATAGACTTGCCAATAAAAAGGTGGGGGAAAGTTTTCCATTATTTACCAATAAATGAATGCCCAATTATATGGAATTTACTGAACCATGTGATTCATTGTACATCTCGAAAGTTGTTCGTATAGGTACAAAGGTTTACATTTACATTTATGCATTTGGCAGACGCTTTTATCCAAAGCGACTTACATTGCTTTCAGGGTACACATTTTTACATTATTGTCAGTTCTTGCTTTCCCTGGTAAACTAACCCATGACCTTGGCTTTGCTAGCGCCACGCTCTACTGGTTGAGCTACAGGAAAGCTACAGGTTTACGCATTCAGTGCTGTCAGTATGTTCAAATTGTACTTTTCAGTCTCCATACAAATGTATGGGTGCACTTCACATACAAATACAATAAATTCAAGTGAGATAACGCTGGAAAGACAGACCTGTTAACTCACCACTATCTTCACAGTCCTGTGTGTTGTAGGAGACTATAGGGATCTGCTTGCATTGCCTTAGGTTTGTTCTGCAGTTGGTGAGGCAGAAAGGTGTTGAAGGCTATTAGAAGTCAAAGATCAGTCCTGACAGTAGTGCCAGATGTAGTCAGGTGGAAGCAGGACCTGTTGAGAAAGCCGATGAGGGCATCATCCACACCTGTGTGCCCGCGCAGTGGGAGCGGGTCAGAGCTGTTTATGAACCATCCAACCTCTCAGAGGTCCTCTTGATGCGTGAAGTGACACGAACTGATCTGAAGTCCTCACAGGTGCCAGGGAGCTCTAGAATTATGCACAATGTCCTCCAGAGATGGGCCACCTTCATCAAACTCAATAAGAACAGCTGCACAAGAAAGTTACATCTGCTGGAGATATAATTCAGCTCATTTTCTCCTCTACACAATTCTGGATTGATGTGATGGAAGCAGACGTGGGTTCAGTTCTCAGGTGAAAGTGAAAGACAGGTGCTAATTGCTTGGTCACATTTGATTCTGGCTCATTTAAAACAAGAAGTATTTCAGAATCTTTTGAAAGAAAAGCCAAAGCTTTGCAGTCATTTCATTTTGTATCTGCTTTCGAATTAAAGGGATCCCCTGGTGTTGAGACTTGTATGGCTTAATGTAACATAAATGATGTCTCTTACTGAATTATGTAGTAGAAAACCCATGAAAGATCTACGTTATTTTAAAAATCGATTTTATATTTGGACCATGGGCGGCGCCATTTTGTTTGCGTTCTAGGTTGATGACGTAGAGTGGTTGAACTCCTCAATCAGCTGGCATTACCCGTAGCTATTTTTACCACAACGCAACTCGAAAATTGTTTCAGAGTTAAACAAAACCAATGAATTCCTTTGTAATTATACTTAAAACACACTCAAACATACATGTGCACACAAACTCACCTACACAAGTCACAAACAGATCGGCGGGCGCGCACACGACAGGCTCTGTTTCAATCGAGATGTTGGGCTGCTCAGTCTCCACGACAGGGGCTGAATCTGAAATCGACCCTATACCCTTAAATAGGGCATTATTTGAAGGGACGGACATTTGTAGTGTTGTCCGACACCATAGTGGACATGTTCGAGTGCAGTCATTCAGTCTCACGTTCCACCGCAATAACGAGTGTACAGCCGATTTACAAACAGCTGTCCGACTTCACGGACTCAAACATACATGTGCACACAAACTCTCTCTCTCACACAGACTCACACATACCCCAACAGATCGGCGCGAACACACACACACACACACCCCAACAGATCGGCGCGAACACACACACACCCCAACAGATCGGCGCGAACACACACACACACACGCACGCACTGCGTGCGCGCATACATAACCCTCAATCTATTCCCTGTGTTGATATCCTAGATAGACTGTTGATAGTAGATTAACTGTATGCCTGTGACCAGCAGAGGGAAATATCTAGGTAGGACGATGGGATAAAGAGGCAGGATGTTTTGGTGATGATGCATGCGATTGAGACAGAGCAGTCTGTCGCTGACCTAGGTGTGTGTGTGCGCGCCCGCCGATCTGTTTGTGACTTGTGTAGGTGAGTTTGTGTGCACATGTATGTTTGAGTGGGTTTTAAGTACAATTACAAAGCAATTCATTTGTTTTGTTTAACTCTGAAACAATTTTCGAGTTGCGTTGTGGTAAAAATAGCTACGGGTAACGCCAGCTGATTGAGGAGTTCAACCACTCTACGTCATCAACCTAGAACACAAACAAAATGGCGCCGCCCATGGTCCAAATATAAAATCGATTTTTTAAATAATGTAGATCTTTCATGGGTTTTCTACCACATAATTCAGTAAGAGACATCATTTATGTTATATTAAGCCATACAAGTCTCAACACCATGGGATCCCTTTAAAGGAAGTGTATGTAAGATTGTGGCCAAAACTGATACTGCAATCACTTTCAAATGACTGTAGAGCGGTGTATCCCCCTCCCCCTGACTCAAGGTTGCCAGATAGGCTGCAGGATCAGCAGGAACATTTGTAGATCTGATTGGCAAATAGAGCAGAGCTGGCAACCCAGATGCCCAAACACTACTGACGTCATGATTGGTAGATAGACATTTTAGACTTGTCTTTTTTCGTCAACGATATTGCATATTTATATAACGTTAGTTACAATGTAGGCTAACGTCACGCAATGACTGTGATGTAGCCTAATCTGAAATACAAATAGGCAAAAACATCATAGGAAACACCATACTTCAAACATTCAATTAAACAGTCAATAAGTGGATAAATCACTACTTACCGCTTGCAGGAATATAGTTGTAATTGCCCCTTTCTTCAGTTTAAGAGGCTGAGCGAAGCTTGAAATGGGCCGAACAAACGAACGATCTTGAATTAAATTGTTGTGGTATCCGATTATAAACATCAACCATGACTGTTGACATTTTTTATCTGTGGGAAGGATATGTAAAGTCGCCAGGTCTCCTTAACAGCCTGGAACATTAAGTGTGTCCATGCGAGCAGCTTGTTTATATGATTCGGCTCGTCATTTCCGCCTGACAATGCACGTTTGGACAGATGCAAATGTTGGGGGCGTGCATATTAATGATCCCCAACGCTTGCGTCACGGTTGGGTTTATGTTGAGAAGCACTTTTTTTCCCCTTGTGTTATGGATTCACGAGATTTACATAA
This sequence comes from Pseudorasbora parva, assembly GCF_024679245.1. Taxonomy (NCBI): domain Eukaryota; kingdom Metazoa; phylum Chordata; class Actinopteri; order Cypriniformes; family Gobionidae; genus Pseudorasbora; species Pseudorasbora parva. The sequence goes on from NC_090184.1 coordinate 37,995,281, forward strand.
GAAGTAGGAGGCAATGATGTTTGAGACTCACAATATGTGATGTCCATGTACTGAACTCTTATTATTTCACCATGGCAAGGTTAATTAATTTCTCATTCTAGGGCACCTTTAATGTCTAGTTACATATCAGGGCCATTTTATGATTCATTTAAATACATTTCCTACCTACAGTTCCTTTAAGACTGGAATGTAGATTTAATGGCTATTTGCACCTTTTTTTTTTTTTTTTTTTTACTATCAGAGCAAAACATATGGGTCAAACATAATCTCAAATAAATAAATCTTTGCCTTAAATGAATTCAGTTGTGGTCTGCACTTCAAAGTACAACACAATCAGCCTAGGAACATGGCAATAAATATTTTACTAATCATTTCACCACAATCGATCAATGATTATAATCAAAATAATGCAAATTAGCTACATTTCCTGCAGTTATTGGTGCAGTTATGATGTCAGAATCTGGAAGACTAATTTGCCGCTGGGTCCTTTAAGACTTTCCAATGAGTTTTTTCAATTTATCTGTAAAATAAAGCCAGTGGTAAACATAGTCTCAGCCTCAGACGTTACGCCCACGGGCCACTGGCTGAACATCAATATGGCACACTTAAATGGATACCGAAAAATGTAAAATTAGCCCATGATTTACTCACCCTCAAGTCATCCTAGATGTATATGTACATTCATCTTTCAGAGGAAAACAATCAGGGTTATTAGTTAGTTAAAAAATGCCCTGGCTCTTCCAAGTTTTATAATGGCACTGAATGGCTGTTTCTGTTTTGAAATCCATACAACTGCATCTATGCATCATAAAAGTCCTCCACGTGGCTCTGGAGGTTAATAAATACCTTTGGAAGTAAATTGATGTGTTTGTGTAAGAAAAATATCCATATTTAAAACTTAAATAAGTAAAGTTTCAGCCGATTGCCTTCCATATTCAGTTTATAAAAAAAGTGTTGAAAGTGTCTCTGCAGTTCAAAGGCTTACGTGACCAGGCATGCTTGTCCGACGTCGAGTATGCATCTTGAACTCCAAGAAGGCATTTTCAACACTTTTCCACGGATGGCGATCAGCCAGAACTTTAATTCAGAAAGTTTCCGATTTGGATATTTTTCTTACACAAACGAAACGATTTGCTTCAGAAGGCCTTTATTAACCTTCTGGAGCCGCGTGACGCACGTTATTTGAAGGACAGGTGCATTTTTATGGACTTCAAAAACAGAGCAACAATCTCTGCCATTTTAAAGCTTGGATTAGCCAAGGCTTTTTTAAAAGGTTGGTTCCGTGGTTTTTTTCTAGGCTTGGTTGTGTTTATGGGCGCAGTATAACATGCATTAATACTTCTCTTTTTTTTTTAAATCGCTGTATTTTTATTATATTTTACCTTTATTCCACACCGCTGTCTCCACTGTACTTTGAACGGCTCGTTTGCTTCCTGCTTCATAGAAACATACGCAATGGTCTTAGATTGGTTAGATGGCCAAATGTAGTTTGATGTATTTTTATTGGCTAAAGTGCCAAGCACAGGTTGTCCGGAAACGCCACACCCCTTACCATTACGGGCAGAAGTCACATCTGTGTTTATGTTAATAGCAAGGGTTTATGATGTCACCAACCCGGGAAGAAGCTCGTTGTAGTCCAAACTGGCCATTTTTGTAGGCAATAAACTGCCATAACTTTAAAAGACAATATCTCTGTTTGCATTAAACTTTCAGCGCTGTCACTTTGCAGATACTGTTTATGCTCAAGCAGCAACATTACACACTAACTAAAGTTAAAAAATTGAAATCGCATCCAACCACCCCTTTAATATAACAACTTTTATTCATCTGAAAGAAGAATGTCATATACTCCTAGGATGACTTGATGAGTAATCCTTCATGGGCTAATTTGCATTTTTGGGTGAACTATCATCCAATATCATCAATCATGGGTATTCATAAGGTGACTTTTCATACTATACATTACATTCCTATACCCTGCGTTAAGGTCCTTATTTGCATATTCATGATGTAGTGTCACTGACCGGACAAACGCAGCACATGACCTGTTTAAATAAAAGGCTTGTTTGAGATGGGCCTCACATCGACTAAAATTCAGCTGAGACAAGGAGGCTGCAGAGAGGGAAGGAGTAAAAAAAGTTCAGGCAAGACGGAGAGTTCTCTCTTCTCATAGTGGGATACCTGCGAGATCAAAGCTGGATTTTGCAGGATTCATACCAAGCGGAAACTTCCCCAAGTTTCTCTTGAAGCCAATATGGAAGTGACTTAAACTGTAATCCATCGACTGGCCGCTATAGAGACAGGCTCCAAAAGGGAGTCAAATCTGTCCCCCATGTTAAAATGCCCAACTTACAGCAGAAAAACATGTTTACAGCCTGTTATAGATTGTGGTTTTGGTCTATATGGCTAATTTTGCGTTTCATGACAACTGAGGGGGGGGACAAAATCTCATTTGTTTACATTATATAAAGCCTTAAAGTTTTGCATATTTAAGGGCGTGGCCACTTTGAGTGACAGGTGGATTGCCGTTTGTCTGCTGTCTGTCATCACGTCACCTCAGCTCCGCCCACTAGTTTTCCGGGAGTGATATTTGGTGATGCGCTGGCAAGATGACAACGGGCAGCTCGTCTCTACATTACGCTTCAAAACTGCTCTTCAGAATCCTATTGGTGACGTCACGGACACTACGTCCACATTTTTTTTACAGTCTATGATTCACAATCAAGTTTTTCCTGGATGAAATTTAAGTTATGTTGCTTTTACATGAAAATAAATGTGATGAACAAGACACCCAATGTTTTTTGTTATTTATTTATTTAATCTATTTTAATAAATATGACAAAAATCACATAATCCACAGAATGATCGCTGAGTTTGGGAATATTCACACATAATTTATATACACATAAATACATGTATATTAGAGCTAAAAAGAAAAAAGGAAAAAAAGAGAACTATACATCGCAGTTGTTTAACACCAATAAGCATTTAGCTTTGTCGCCAGCAAGTCGTTTCCCATCATGTTTTCGATAAGTGATCCGATAAGTTCGCCTTACCATCCCAATTGTTTTTTTAACTTATGTCAGCATGACATCAGAGCAAGTCAGACCACACTCGGACACATTTCTAACCGGCATGCATCGGTTCTGCTCAGAACTTTGGTCATCTCAAACGAGCCTATTCACAAGGGGCATCAGCGTCAATGTTTGACGGAGGGCATGTCTGAAGCTTGGGACTGTGGTGCTGATGTGATGTGAATGCAGCGTCACACCGCATCGTTTAACACTGTATAAGTTTAGCACTGCAAAAGCGGTGCTAACCCTGCTCCAGAGCAGGAATTCATAACCCTGCACTCTCAGAAAAAAAGGTACAGTGCTGTCACTGGGGCGGTACCCTAAGGTACAAAAGTGAAAAGGTACATCTTTGTACCTTTCTCACCCCTAAATGGTACATATTAGTACCTTAAAAGGTACATATTAGTACCTTAAAAGGTACATATCAGTACTTTAGGAGTGCGCATTAGTACCTTAAAGGTACATAGTCGTACCTTAAAAGTACATATTAGTACCTTTTCGGTTTTGTACCTTAGGGTACCGCCCCAGTGATCGAAATGTACCTTTTTTTCTGACAGTGTGGGTAAAAAACAGTGCTAACCTCCCTTTTAAATTAGGCTACATGTGTGAAATAATAACCCGGGGTTAATCGCAGTGTGAAAAGCCCTACTGTTAATTACACACACCCATAGCAAAAACACATTAAAAAAAAAGAAACTATATAAGGCTGTTTGTTGTGTGTATAGTATACACTGTATAACAAAAGGTCAGTTATGTTTCCACAGGCTTTATTTTACTCATTCATTAAAAAAAAAAAAAATTCTTGAAGGAACCAGGGGTGAACTAGTCTTCCGGGTTCTGACATCATACCTGTACCACTCTGTTGCAACCGCACATGCATAAACATTTACGATATTTATGTGAAAAACAAGAAGAAAAGAAAACGTGAAAACGTGAGGATAAAAAAATATAAAACAATTTAATAAACAACTAAAAAAAAACTAAAACAACTTCACTAAAATCTGCAAAATTGCTGTTTTGGGAAAAAGTTTTGTAGGTTACCAGTCATAAATCTAAGCAAGCTCAACTTTCTATAATAACTATAATAACCTCCAAAACTCATAAAAGAAACTCAATATAAGAGAAACTTTTCTAAATCCCAACACAGCAGAACATTAAACTGTAACAAGTCCCTCACTCAAAAACATAAAATAACATGTAATTTCAATATTAAGGCTTACTCTCCCTATCCAGTCTTGTCCAAAGCATGCTGGGGGAAAGAAAACTCTGCTCACTGTAGCAATGCTACATTAAAACCCACAGAAATTATTCATATAGTCCCAATGCAAATGGATAAAGTTAACTTTTGTTGGACATATTTAAAAATTAAGAATCATGTCGAATCAGCACTTTTTAATAGGATAGGATTTTGATTGTTTTTGAACATTCAAATTAAACTCCAAAGCAAACTAAAATTCACTAATTGAATTCACCTTCTCTGCACTATATTGAAAAACTAAAATTGCCAGGCCCTTTTTTTAGTGCCACAACAAAAAATGTAAAATGCATTTATATAATATTATTGTCATGGGTCTTTGTGGCATGTCAAATTCAAACACTTAAGCAAACATTTACATATATGATTTCCAACTGTCTGTAATTAACAAGATCAGTGGATAAAAACATAGATCTGTGGAGTATCAGCTTGTTGGTCTGTTGGTGAAATTTCTGGTTTCCCACCCATAACAAATTAAAGGGGTCATGAACTGGAAAATACAATTTTCCTTGAGCTTTTGACATAAAAGGTCATCATACTATAAGAATATCCTGTAAGTTTCAGAACTGAAAACTTCCTTGTTAGTCCAATAAAAGTTTGCACTGTTAGTGAAGATGAAAGCATTTGTTAGTGTAAGAAGGTGGGTTGTAATAATGAGATCACTGCTTTTCATGCGCTCAGCATGTGTGTGATCAGCTAAAATGTTCATCACTGCAACCTTTCATGCCACGATCTAAATATAATGCCATAGATCTAAATGTAAAGCAACACATTTCACGATTAGGTAACCATGAAAACTAAATGGAAATCCAGCCAATCACAGCAGAGAGCGTTTACACTGAAGTCCCACAGTAGACACGCCCCTTCAAACAGTGTTCATAGAGGGCTAAAATCAAGGTAGGAAAAATGCATTTTATTTATAAATTGTGAACATTTGACATGAAAGCATTCTAACATTATAAGGGCACCCCAGGAAACATCATAACACAATAAAACAACGCCTTTCACGATCCCTTTAAAATTGAGCTGAACATTAGTGGCTGTATGACAGGAATTTGTTTTCATTTATTTTGTTGTCATTTCACTAGAATGGGTGGTTAGCTGTTGGAAAGCAAAAGAAAGCATGTATAATAGCTGTGTGTGTGAGAAAATACTGCAACCACAATGACAACTCAACATAACATGAAATGTAACAAACTGTAGCTCCGGATCGCTGCTTGGTAACACACTTTAATGAAATTACAACAGCATGAGTTATATGCTTCCTCTGGTCTATATTAGATACAGAGTTGTTTAAAGGAGGGGTGAAACACTCAGTTTCAGTCAATCTCATGAGTCATACCTATAGAGTAGTATTGCATCCTTCATATCTCTGAAAAGTCTTTAGTTTTATTATATTTATAAAAGAAATATGGGCTGTAAAGAGTCTTTCCGGAAAAAAACGAGCGGCTGGAGGCGTATCGTGTGGGCGGAGCTAAAGAATGACGAGTGCGCACAAAGCGGTGACGTCCTCAAGCGTGGAGAAACCCTTGGCTATCGATCTCAGCTAATGGATATATGATCCAAAATCAAATCTGAGGCTGAAATAAATTGAACAAGAGAAACAGCAACAGCAGGACGTCCGTCTCTGTATGTACTGTATTTAGTGGCCTGTCAACATTTGTGTGTCTTTACTCGCAGTGTATGAGGACATGATTTGGTTTATGGACTATTGTATGCGACTAAACCTTAGCAGTAGCAAGCAAAACGGTTTTGCACATCAGACTAGTGTAATGTTATACAGAGAACAACAATGGAGTAATGTTAGCGCATTTGAATGACGAAGCACGCGATCGTGTCACGTACTGATGTTTACTCACGCGACGATAGCCAACAGCTCAGACATTTGAAGCAGTTTTACTCACCGGCTGCTTCCAAAGCAGGAACGAACCTTTATCGCTGGGACCGCTCCGTCAAAAACACACTTCTTTGGTATGATTTGGTGAAGTCCTGACAGCAGTGACCGTGGAGATCCACTTTGCGATGCGACTGAAGCGATGTTGTGAAGCTTCCCGTCATTTCTGCGTTCAAATCGGTTCAAATGCAGCGCTGCCTTCCCGGAATGCTGTGCTGAAGCGTTGAAGTCGCTTGATGTCACCCATAGGAATAAAGTGAAGCGCGGCGCGACAGACGTGTTCACGGACGAGTGGATCTGCAGCTGAGAGTGTTTATGGGCGTGCATTTCCTCTCTCGCTCTAGTCACGCGCGTGCACCCTACCGGGAGAAAAGCCCGTACGGCCCATACAAGGACCTTCCGCTCTTATTAACGTCAAGCCGAGCCATACTCGAAAAAAACTCTCAGAAACTTGTGAGAAACCGGAAGGAGTATTTTTAACACAGAAATACTCCATCAAACGTCCAACATTAGTTTTTGAAACTTTGTCTATGTTTAGGATGGGAATCCAAGTCTTTAACAGTGTAAAAAGCTCAGTATGCATGAAACAGCATTTTACCCCCCCTTTAATTAATTAAGACATGTCAAAGTTCAGCTCTTTAGTGTGGTTCAGTTTGCCCCTGCTGGTAGATGCCTTAATTACACCATCTGCCCAGCTAACAAAAAATATAAAATGTATTATTATTTTCCAGGAAATCCAGGAAACCAGGGAGAAGATCAAAAACCATAACACAGGGAACCATAGAGAGCTCTTAGAATTGCAGTGTGACACTAAACAAGACTTTGCAAAGTGAGAGTGAACACACAGGGCATATATAGACAAACCTTAACAAGATAATGACACACAGGTAGAAGTAATCAAATAATAATCAAAGGGGTACTTCAGCGCTAGGAAGATGAGTGTGTATTTAAACTAGGTCATGTATGTAGAAGAAATGTGAAATTATTTTTGAATTTGGTGCCTTCTAAACTGAGAAAAGCCAACAACAACAACTTCTTTGCTGCCCTACGAGGCCACTCCCATAGTCACCGCTACTGATTCACTGGATAACTTGTCCACTGCAGGAACCCCCTACCGTTGTGTTCATTTTCATACAATCATTTAGTTCAGTTAAAGTCTGTTCAATATAATGTGAGTGAGCCAAGCGAGTGTCACAGCACAAACGCAGGAGGAGTTAGATTACATTCATCACAAGAGTGAAGAGCTGAGCTGAGCTGAGGTGAAGTGAGTGCGGGCATGGCACACATTCACAGCAGGTGTTCAGTGTGGTGCGTTTTCAGTTCATGCCTTTGGAAGCTCAACTTTCATAGGAATTAATTTGAAAAGTTAAAACACTCACTTTGCTCCGCACAGCTCTGCTTACATGAATGCCCGCAGCTGCCCTGAGCCGAGCGCTGTGAGTGTGATCCCACCGTCCATGGACCGGTTGAAAACATGCGGAAATAGCTCCCTCTGCTGGCTGTAGTCTTTAGCCTCTGGACAAAAAAATCCTCCAATGAAGAAAAATTACGATATTTGCATCAACAGAGGATTACTTCCAGAAATATAATAAATAAATCTCTCGTCTCAGGAGGATGGGGGGTGGTGGGCACGATCACGAACATCCCGGGTTTCTAATGATACCGGGATGGTATCATTATCGCTGAAGTAACCCTTTAAGTTCATAATGAAAAAGCAAAGGAGTCCTGAGGAGGAGTGCCCTCTGGTGCATATCCGTTTGCTGCGTTTAATGTTACATCTCAGGAAGTCATTTACATTTCTGTCATTTACAGCTCTGGTGATTTTCTCAAAAAGTTCTGTGGTCAAATGGGCAAAGATCATCCTGTGCAATCTGAGCAGCTGCCATAGAGATGAAAGGGAACGCTTTCTCCATATATTACAGACCTCTATGGTCCTCATCATAATTGATTATTTTAACTCTCATATTCTCATATATCTTAATTCCTTAAAATGGCAACAACATGCTTACTTATCCCGAATTTCTATTTGTCATGCTGCCCTTTTTAAGTCCAATAACAAGCTGCTTTCCACTTCATGAAGTCCTTTGCATCTACGGGTGACAAACCCATACAGCGAATTGCTGGTAGATTATATTATATTTCTGTTTATTAACTTTCTGAAGAGGTTTAATGGGGTAGATTCGGTTAGTGCACACGCGGCTCTACTGCTTGGCTCCTTTTAGGGAGCGAGATAGAGAGAGATGGGAGAAAAGGAGAGAAAGAGAGAGTGAGTGAGCCATCTGGACATCGCCTGCCTCTGGGGACAGGGGGCACCATATTGGGTCTGGCTCTCTCTTCAAGGCACATTTCACAACATTTGCCAAGAGACCCGGATAACAGCAGCACTGCGACCGAGACCACTGCTTATAATTCATCCAAGCTGTTGGGTTGCATCTCACAACATCTCTCAGTGTTAAAGCTGTCAATTTCAGCAGTCCTCCAACCCTGTGGGTATTGATTAGGTTCTGGCACACGTAATGGTACTGGGATTAAAGAGAGGACGCCCAGATATGATCCATTGCTCGTACCACATGCATGCATGGATGGATGATCACATGATCTCAGAAGTGCCGTCACTGCACGTTGTTTATCTAAACATAGAGATTCTTCACTCACAGGGATTATATCCGTTTAAAATTAATTAGATAATATACTCTAAAAGCTCAGCTCTTTAACAACAGTATCTTTTTATATATCTTTATATATATATAAAGCATTGTTAGCATTGTATATTAGCTATAAAAATGGCATTCCTGCTTATCTGAGGGATTTAACATATAAAGTATACAACATAATGTCTGCACAATGTTTACTTCAGATTTCATAATCATGAGCCAATTTTTTAGTTGATGTGTATTTTTGGCTGTTCAAGTACTTTCTCCTATAGTTTTATGTGCAGAGACTACTACACACTGTAAGTAAGAGTCTAAACACTGTAACTTAGGGAGTTTGCTACAAAATCACCCAGAACTCCCTAGCAACCCCCTATAGCAACCTAATAACCACAAATCAACATGACAGTCATATATCATCACCAGAATAAAACAGAGACAGGTAAGCAATCACATTTAACACCATAGTAAAACTCACATTACCCTAGCAGCCTAGCAACACGTTAGCAACCACCCAGAACACCTTAGCAACTACCTGGAAACCCCCTAGTGAACACCAAGAACACCACAGTAACCACATAGCAATCTAGTAACTTTCCAACACCTTCAGCAATTTTTACACTCTGGCAACCACCCATAACACCTTAGTAGATTCCTGGAAACCCCCTAGTGACCACCCAAAACACAATGTGACCAATCTACATGGCTGCTATAGGCGGTTGCTATGGTGTATGGATGATTACCCCATAGCAACTGCCTAACAATCATGTAGCAACTGCCTAACAAAAATTGTAAGCCGGTTGGTGTTTGCAAAGAGTCAGAACATCCTAGCAACCACCTAGCAACAATGCAAATATTGTGACACTGAGTACCGTTAACCACTCACATATTTTTCAGACTTGTTTACTTATTTATTCTAGCTTTAACACAATTGAAGAAAAAAAACATTTTAATACAAGTCAAAAGCAATTTTGACAACGCATCAGCTGTCTGTTTGTCTTTGTCATACGAGGTCTGTTTGGTTGCATACACAATGACCTGTTTCTAAATGCTCTGTGACATTTTGTTGCTCTTGCAGTGTGCATGAGTCGTGAACAAAAGCACAGCACAAAGCAGATGAAGGGTAAAGAAAAGCACAAACACAGCCGATTTCCTCAGGAAACACACCGCCAGCAGCTAGCATCTCAAAAATTCTCTTTTCTCTCCAGTGATAAAGGCATGTCTATTTGAAGCTAATTAAATGCAGGCTAGTGGCTCAATCTCGTCCTTCTGAGTGCCGCATGCAGAGGGTTTGTTTCAGAGCAGTGAGATGGAAATTGCGCCTTTATCTTGTAGTTGCAGTGAGCTGTAAAAGGCTCTGCGCATTCAACCACATATTACACTTCGTGGATACAGGACTCAAGAAATCCCGAGCCCTTAAGGGGAGGTACCTGTTTGTGTGTGAAACAGAAGGATGTATGTTTATGTGTGTGAAGGCAATAGTGTTGTCTACTACTGCCAAGGCTACATTTAGGTTGTTGATGTGTGTAAAAAAACCCTCTGCGGGTTGATTTCCACATCAGTGCTTACTATTTCAGCACTCCAACAACCACAAAACACACCACAGACATAAAAATTCAGTAAAGAATTCAGCCGACCGACGGAGAAAATGGCTTTGGGCTATATTTGGGCTACCTTTACCTGTCCATTTGGCAACCCTGAAAGGCACCCACACATAGTAAGATAATAATTGGGCTGATTTGGAATCCGATTCTCCCCTTTCCGAAAATCCTAGGTAAAGTCCAGATTATCTAGATTGTTTTACAGATTATTTTAATTTCTTGTGGTCTGAGGTGTGTGATAAGATTGAATCTGCTTCAGGGAAGAACATCAGGGCCGTACTAAACTCAAATTGTAAATACCCAACATGTTGAACTGCGTCCCAATTCGCATACTATCCGTGACTCGTCCTAAATAGTATTCAATATTAGAATTAGTGTGTCCCAAATCATAGTATGTAATAAGTATTCCAAAGGTACTTGGGGACTTTTTCCAGATAGAATCTTAAATGCAGCTCAATGCACATTTTAATAGCTAATATTGCCCACAACCCATTGCACTTAGAACAAGAATTAGATTAAAACTATAAAAACTACAAACAGTGGTTTTAGATAAAGGTGTTTGAGTGATTAATAATCAGCATCTAACCTGATTCAAAACATATTTATTCAATGTTATCCACATTATATTAAATCTACAACATCAGTGTGAACGTTTACATTTGGTCATTCATTTTTAAATACATCATTATGCAAATTACAAACACATGAGGAGAGTCTCTACAAGAAAGACCCACGACTGGCAGAACAACGCACTACTACTTTTTTCACCGAAATGGTATGAAATGAAATTGAATGTGGAGGTTTTTAACTGTGACAAGATCATTTACAGGGCAGTTTAAACAGTGCCAGGATGCACATAACTAAGCGATAAAAATCAATTATCAGAGGCAATTATGATGAGGTATTAGGGTACACCTAAAATGGATTCACCCAAAAGTGAAAATTAGCCCATGATTTACTCACCCTCAAGTCATAGATGTATATGACATTCTTCTTTCAGACAAATTAAATGAGTTATATTTAAAAAAAAGTCTTGGCTAATCCATTTAGCATTATAATGGCAGTGAATTGTTGTTTAGTTTATGAAGTCCATAAAAGTGCATCTATACATCATATAACTGCTTCACACTGCCAGGGGGTTAATACAATCCTTCTGAAGCGAAGTGGCTCGTTTGTGTAAGAAAAATACTTTCGCTTTTTACTACTCCCATAGTGTGATTGCAGATATATATGTACGTATATTTATGGAGAAAAAATCATAAAAGTAGGAGTAAATCTTAAAAGAAACACCTCACACACTGGGTAAAAGACTCACGGGCAAAAATGGGCAAAGTATTTACAAAAACTTTAGCCGAATTAATGTTTTAATAATATCTAAGTTAATACTTGTTCCAAACCTTCACTTTAGAAAAGTTTGTACTACTTTCTGTTTATTTTGATTAATAAAATTATTCATTTTGTTTAATAAATATACTGTCATTAAAATCTTAATATAGAAATATATATTTTTAAAAATTTAAAGTACAAATTCTAAAAGCATTGAAGGAGATCCCATAATAATTTTATATAAATTTACAGTAGTAACAATATTTTATTATATGGTATGATTAATATAATATTTATGGACACCCAAGGTGGACACCCAACTTAACATATGATATTTCCCATTTGAATCTAACCATGTCATGTCAACAAATGGAAACGTCGGTTTATCATCATGTTAATTATTGTGCCTGTTACATCATACTTTTACATATTCTCCCATCTATTATTGAAAAAGATTAAACTTTGTTTAAAAATATAGTTAATTCACATAGTTAATAATTCACAAAGTTTTAGTGAATCTTAATTGCTACTTTAAAAAAAACATAAAATAAAAATAACACTCTCTTGAGTAGGTACTTATTTTGAATAATTACTTTAACGACCGCTAATGTTCTATATAGTATGAATGTTTTTTGGATGTACTACAGTCGCCATGATGTCATTATCACATGACCTACCAGTGTCAGTTACTTTACTGCCATTCATAAATCCTCCCCCATGGCCTCATGGGATTGTAAAGTGTCCATCATATGCTCAATTCAGAATCTCGCCGGAAGAATGTCACCCGGGTACTTTTTGCTTACTCATTTATGAGTACTGTAAATTCAGACATACTTTTGTCACATATTGTTTTCTCCTATATTAGGGTAGTATGCGATTTTGGACGCATCCTATCAGCATTTATTCTTGTCCATTGTCCACCATGTTTGTTATCCTAAAGTCACGCTTGACACGTTTGTTGTTCACAGTCGGGACTCTGGTGGGAATCTGCTACACTGTAAATAAAAAATTAAAAAATACGTTGGTTGCCTCAAAATTTTGAGTTCATTGACATTTAAAATTTGAGTTAATACAATAAATATTTTTGAAAATAAACAACCTTTATTCAAATATTATTAAAAGATTTTGTACGCATATTGGGTAATTGTGTGTGTTTTTGTTTGTGAAAATACAGTGAAACATGCCAAATTGTGCTATTTTCATTACTTATTGTATGTGGTTCAGATACAGTATTATTTTGAGTTTCTATTTATTAAACCAATTTCCTTCATTGCATCAATACAAATTTTAATTTCAATAAACTACTTTTTTTAGGCAACCAGGATAATTATTTTTTTAAGTTAAGCCAACAATATTTTTTTTTACACTACAGTGTAGTGTGTGCTGTACTTTCTTGTTCACATGGCTCTTCACACACTATAGAAACAACTGTTAAATCTCAAATTTTTATCATCCTGTTTGTGGTCTCATTTTGAAAATCTGATACAATTTGTGAAAAGTGCGGGCGAACAAGTGGGTGGATGGCGGGGTTCAATAGCCTACAAGTAAAGTTTGCTTGCGAAAATACTTCATGAACTCTCCTTTGATGAATGGAGATGTTCCTTGCGGCGAGCGTATACTTATAATAATTGCTCTTCTTTCAAATAAAACCATAAGCGAGATACAGTACTTTGATCTGAGCTATTAAACAAATGAAAGAAATGAGCTGAAAAAAGAAAATTCATAGATAAACAACAGTGGTGTATGATGATGATGGAGCAGGCAGAGCGCAGCTGCTCAGTGGTGGATCTGAAGTGCTGTTGCCATGGAGGAGCTGTTTCTAATGCAGCGCTAGATTCATGAGTCATGCTCGTCTCTGCTATGTTTAAGGAGTTGAAAGAGGTCAAATGATGAGAAACTGAAATTTATTTTTTTAAATAAATGTTTGGTCTACTATGAAAACAAATTTTAGAACTCAAAAACCACCTCAAAAAGAATATTTATTGAAACTAAACACTTCATTCTGAACTTCTCAACCTTTAGATATTACAGAAATGTATATAGGCCTAAATCAACACATTTACAGCAACAATGACTATTCAGTGTTCAGGTGAAGATAAACACTATTCTTTTTTAGAGATAATTTATAATCTATTCATATTGTTATTCAGCAAGGTTGCATGGCATTGATAAAAAGACTTCACATTCAAATAAATGTGGTTCTTTTGAATTGTTTTCTCGTCAGTAAATCCAGAAATAAAATGTAAGCATCACAACTGTATTTAGATTTGATAATAATAAGAAATGTTTCATGAGTGCTGAATCAGCATATTATAATGATTTCTGAAGGATCATGTGACTGAAGACTGTAGTAATGATACACTCTAAAAAATGCTGGGTTAAAAACAACCCAAGTTGGTTTGAAAATGCACCAACCCAACAATTGGGTTGTTTTAACCCAATGGTTGAGTTGTTTTAACCCAGTGTGGTTGGGTTAAATGTTGCTTAAGACAACCCAATTGCTGGGTAAGAACAACTCAACCATTGGGTTAAAACAACCCAATTGTTGGGTTGGTGCATTTTCAACCCAACTTGGGTTGTTTTTAACCCAGCATTTTTTAGAGTGTACTGAATAATTGTACTATATATTAAAATAGGAAATACCTATATTTCAAACTAATAATAATTCACAATATTAAAGTTTTTACTGTATTTTTTAAACATATAAATGCAGCCTTGGTGACCATAAAACAGTCACTAATCTCAAAAACAGCTAAAAGTCCACCCCAAACTTTTGAAAGGTTGAGTATAATACTACTAATAAAAACACTTTTGATTTGACTTTCCTTATTAAAGGGGGTTTTGACTTAATAATAATATTTAATAATTAAATGGCAGAATAAAATAAAATAAAATTAAATTAAATAAAAAGTAAAATAGCATAAATAGAAAATTAAATAGAGATGTAAAAAAAAAATGCCTGAAATGATGCTTTGTTCCAAACCTGTAAGACATTTGTTCATCTTCAGAACACAAATAAATATTTTTTTTTTAAATAAAACTTTTAGTCCCTTCATTGACAACTACGCAACTATAACTTTGACACTTCAAAAAGTTCATAAAGAGATCATAAAACTAATCCATATGAATCGAGTGGTTTAGTCCACATTGTCATTTTCTCAAGAGACACAATCAATGTATATGTTGAACGGAAGCTCAAGCGTTTTTGCTTGAGAACGTGTGAGAACCAATGAGATTAATTCTCGTGTTGCGCATCACGTTTGAGACTCCTCAAGAACCAATGAGGTTCATTCTCGTGTTGCGCATCACGTTTGAGACTCCTCAAGAACCAATGAGGTTCATTGTTATGCAGCACTTTCAGCAATAACCAATAAGGTTCGGTTGAGCTTCTGTTAAAGTTTGCTGATCAATGTTTAAATGTGAATAATCTGTTTATCATATAAAGCAATATAAATTAAATAATATTATAATAATATTTATTAAAAATACAGCTCTTTTTAGTTGTTAAAAGTGTACTTATTACTATTTAATCTCATTTCAAGGAAGAAAAAAATGATTTTGTGGCATAAGGTGAAGTGAGAGCTGGGCTGGGGCAGCAGGAGGCCAGGCATGTTCAGTTCGACTGTGGGTGTATCGCAATTTTTCGGTTCGGTTTGAATATCGTTACACCCCTAAAAATCATATAAAGTTTTTTCAAAAAATGTGGACTAAACCTCTCAATTCATAAGGATTAGTTTTATGATCTCTTTATGAAGCATCAAAGTGGAAGTTCCATAGCTGTAAATGGAGAGACAGAAAGCTCTCAGATATCATTAAAATTATATTCATTTGTGTTCTGAAGATGAACAAAAGTCTTACAGAATAGGAACAACATTAGGGAGAGAACCTGATGACAGAATTTTTGGGTGAACTAATCATTTAATTGTCGTTTAGTTCCAAATTGGGTCAGATCACAATTTATAACACAACGCAAGAAAACCATCAACATTTGAGTAGGCCTCTCTTACTAAGCAAATTAAAGTTAGGGTGCTTTCACACTTGGTTCGATTGCCTGGACTGAACCCGAGTACGATTGCTCCCCCCTCCCCCTGCCCCCGCTGGACTGTGTTTATGTTATATTATTTGGGACCGAATCGGGGTTTGTTTTTGCTTCATCAAAGCAGCAGCTGTTTACCCGGTTGCTTAGTAACAACAGCGAGCCTGAAGACGGCGAAATGCATAGCGTTGCTCCCGTCACTTTTATATTTTTGTTTTTGAACCGTTGGTTTTGTGACTAAAGCTTCAGTACGTCATGGTACTTGTGTATATCTACCACAAATGCACTGCAAATGCTCCTAAGAACGCTGAAGAGGAGCAGAGATGAGAACCAGAGCTCTGCTTGCAGTAGGCCTATGTCAGTGAGGCTCGTCGGGTAAATGAGTGAAATACTCACAAAACACACAATTTTTTTTTTTATCAAATCATGCATCATTAATAGCGGTTCACTTCCATGATTTAGTACGATTGCGTTCACATCAGCAGCGAACAATACCGGAGTTCACATGAACCGAACCCCAGACCACCTCTTTAAGCAGACTCAGGTACGGTTCGCTGGTGCGCACCAGAGTTCGGAAGACCGCGTTCACATCCTCTAATGAACCGAACTCTGATGTCAATCGAACCCGGATGCGCACCATAAGTGCTAGTGTGAAAGCACCCTTAGTCTCTGAATAACATTCAGGCTACTGATATTTAAGGGAACTTTATCGCCCCCTTGAGTACTGCGGTTTGTTACGTCTGTCTGCCTCAACATACTTGCGCAAACAGTTACGCCAGGTGTGTGGCGCGACGGCAACTCCCAAATCACACAGCACCTTTCCATCTTTATGACTGTCTGTCCTCAAACATAAGGTCTTTTCGATCCGCTCACATAATTAAGATGAGATTTATCTCTGTAGCAACACCACTTTCTAAATGAGTTTCTGACATTTTCCTGACATTTTGCTTCCTCAAGTGGCCCAAACTCAAAATCCCCACCCAGCAAAACACAGCTGTGCCAAATCCCTCGCTGCGGCAGTGCGACGGAGAGATGTCAACTTGATAGACATTCACAGACTCAATTATACCATATTGATCTCTGAGGCTAAGAGGTTTAAACAACATAGACTAGCCTCAAACGGCTAATAGCCTGTGTCACTGTCAGCAAACATGACAATCCAGCCACACACACCAACGCACACACACTTTTGATTTTACAGTAACAGCTTGCTGCAAACGAGTGCTTGGCTGCATTTACAGACAATTGGCGGTGGAAAGTTATGCAAATCCATCTTGTTTTGGCCTATTGCAGGTTCCTATGGCTATTATAACTGCTAAAGCGTGCGCACCTGTGCCTGTCTTGAGTAAATAAGTGCAAACCTGGGAGTGGCATTATGGTTGACAGAGGAATTTTGCCGTGCACCACTGAACCGCAGCTGCTGCCCTCCTCCACGAGTTTACATTGCTTCAGTTTGATTAACAACTAGTGATCCAGAACGCCTTATGTCTGACTCTGAGAATTCACTTTCGTTCTTAGTTTACTCAATGGTGAACACTAAACGAACCAAGGAGGCAGGCTACATTTTCTAAAGAAAACAGCACTTAGTTACTGGAGCTTTGGAGCGTCACATATTGTGGATGTTGTTTTGTGCATTTTGTTGGAGGAGGGTATTTTTATTACCTCTGTTTTGTTTCCATGGTAAAAATCATGTTCACTCAGGCCCTGGAGGTGAAATATATTTCTGTATACATATGGAATCTAATCAGGTGACCTTCTGAAACAAGCACGTAAACTATTACTTATTTGCGCCATAATTTAGCTGATGTCCATCTCTTTGGCTTTCTGTGCTGCAGTGGAAGGTGAAGTGTTAGATTCGCATTCGATGATGTATGTAAACTGTAGCCTATGTGTGTGCGTGTGTGTGTGTGTGTGTGTGCCCTGGAGCCAGCTGCCCGAGCCGCTACATACAAACGCACAGATATTTCACACAGCATGCCTTAATGAATCGATGCAACTCTGTGATTTTTTTTCCTGCAAAGCCTGCTTTTTACGGTCTTATTTATGCCTCCCTGATTTTAATCACACGTCTTGTTCCATATCCACTCTCATTGGGGGCTGTTTTGCAAAGCGTTTTTACACTTTGATCCTACCCGAGCCGATGATCCCTCTGGAATAACAATGAAGATGCACATATTTACGAATGAAACATTTCATGTCAGGGAGATACATAATTTTTTTTAACTTTAAACACAAAAAAAATCTCTTTAAACACACTGCCTGCTTATTGTTCCTTATTCAATTTACTCTGTCAAAAGCAACAACAAAATAAAAACCTCTCTTTTGTACCATTATGATAAATTATTATCAAAACAGAAGTTTCGTTTTATCTCGGCCTCTGTGGCTGCTGCAGGATTGACATCAAAAACGAAAAACAGGAGAAAAAGGAAAAAATAATCGAGCCGCGAAGTACAATCCAATTTGGCATACCAGCACAAAGATGGCCGAGTGCCCTGGAGAAGACAAATAATATTAAACACAGCGTCAGTATTTCCAGGAAAATGCATTTTGAAAGATATCCCGAGGCTACGCAACCCTGTTATTGCACTAAAGTAAAGTTAGGATGCCAAAAGTGTGATGGCTGTTTTGCATGGGTAAACTAAAGCAGGAAAAGAACACTTACGTCTCACTGACTCGCATTGAAATCACTGAGGAGTTCACATGTTCATGGGCTTAGTGTGTATAAATAATCAGTGCACATTATAGCAAAGATAAATCTATTTATTTACATAATCACAATGTAATAATTTGCATAATTTCCTTTTTGGCACGTCACCCAGGCAAAGCAAGCAGATATTTCAGCATTGTTTTGGATAAAAGCATCTGCCAGATGCATGAATGTGTATATATAAATGTTTTAGACTGTGCTTTTGCAAGGTAATGAAGACTTTTTAAAGTCTACCAAATAATTAACACAGCTGATTAATATAACAATGATTGCATTTACACGTTCAAACATTCAAAGTACATTCCATTAATTCTAGAAACCTCACAGAAAAGAACATTAATCATTAATGGTGACTTGAAAACTTCATATTTTCACAGTTCTTGCTGTTAATGTCAGTTTATGAGGGTCAACCTTTAAAATAGTTTTAGTCAAACAAAATAGAAGTTTTTTTTTTTTTAAGGTGGTGCTGTTCAATCTATAGGAACATAATAATAAATAATTCTAATAGAATATCCATTTTCACTTGGTAATGCATCATGGAAGTAATGAGTAAATGCCATTTCAAATCCTTTAATGCAGGTTTGTGTTTGTGTACTGTTGTGGCTGGGTGCTTTCTAAAATATGACGATGTTAATCAGGCTTACCTCTTCATTCAGAGAAAGCACATTTACACACATATGTAGAGTACAGCTAAATTACAGCTATATATATATATATATATATATATATATATATATATATATATATATATATATATATATATATATATATAAAACATTTCATGGAGGTGTCAGAAAATGACTACACACATATGTGGGAAGTGTCCCGAGGGGCTGGCTGTGGGCGGACGTCAGGTTTCGTTCTCTGCACCGTTCGGCTGCATGTATGAGCGTCTCAGTGAGACTGTGTTTTCCGTGTGAATGCTCAGGGTGAGGTGGGTGAGAAGCAGATTTCTAACACTCGCATGCTTATGGGCCAGTGGGTTCTTGCAGGGGTCATCTGTCATCTTTAAGGGTTTCCTTCATTTCTAGGTCTCCTTTTCCATCCAAATAAAGAACCAGATGACCGGAGCCCCAATCAAGAGCTGTGGTTCTCTCTGAGGGGGGAATTATTCTTAATGTACAGTATGAGACTTGAGGAGCGGCTATTGTAACTTGGTTGTGTTAAGGATTCTGGTCTCATTAGCTTCCAGTTATTTTAGCTGCAACTGGTCAGTTTGCCAACTTGTTTGCCAAGCAAATGATTTATCCATTTACTGCACCTACAATTATGTCTTCCAGTCATTTACTTTAGTGGCTCTTGATTTGGGGCTCTAGTGATCTAGTTGTTTATTTGGATGAAAAAAAAGTCCTAGAAAGGATGGAAACCGTTAAAGATGACAGATGACCCCTGCAAGACCCAATGGCCCATGAGCATGTGAGTGTTAGAAATTTCTCAATTTTCTTCCACTTTAGATAAGGTACCCCGAACTCAGCGACTCGGCATATACAGTGCCTTGTGAAAGTATTCGGCCCCCTTGAACTTTGCGACCTTTTGCCACATTTCAGGCTTCAAACATAAAGATATTAAACTGTAATTTTTTGTGAAGAATCAACAACAAGTAGGACACAATCATGAAGTGAATAGCAGTGTTTATAAGCACACGCTGTTTGCATGGTTTTAGCACCCAATTCAAAGAGCCTTGATTCACTAAACATTCTTATATGAAAAAAATAAAAATCAATTTGTATTCTGTAAAAAGATGGAAAGGATCTGACTAGCTGAAAATACATGATACTTACTTGAAAATAAATTCCAGCACTACAACAATAATGAAATGGCCCTTCACAATAGATAATGCTTTACAATGACCGCTGTTAGAGAACTATTATGGCAATTTATCTGTTCAATAAAATATACTTACTATACTTATAGACTTACTTATCAGTTGAGTAATAAAAATGTATATATATATATATTGCCACATATATATATATATTGCTGCACCCAAAATCACATAGGTATATATATATATATATATATATATATATATATATATATATATATATATATATATATATATATATATATATATATATATATATATATTTATATTTATATATTTTTTAATTTTTTTATGAAGTTAAACATAAGTTCAACACATTGAGGTAGAAATTCTACATAGAATGTTTAAACAAAACTGCATTGGTATCGAATTTTGGAATTTTTAATTTGTTATATGTTATAGGCCCACTGAAGTGCCTTGAAACGCCTCATTATTCAATGTGTTGACGTAATTTCCCCTGAAATGGCTCCAGCTCTTAGCAGCTTCTCCCTTTTTTTTGAAACAGCCAATAGTGTCTTGTACACAGTTACACAGTTGGACTAGAGCCTTGTTTGGTAAAACCAGTCTCCTCTAACTGTTTTTAACCTGCACTATAAAAAAATATTTAAAAAAAAAAAAGTTACCTGGTTGCCTTATAATTTTGAGTTCATTGAAATTAAAATTTTGAGTTAATACAATGAACATTTTTTGAGATTCAACAACCTTTATTAAAAGATTATTAAAAGATTTTGTAAGCATATTGGTAATTGTGTGTGTTTTGTTTCTGATGACGCAGTAAACATGCCAAATGCTGCTATTTTCATGATTTATCACATCTTTTATGTGGTTCAGATACAATAATATTCTGAGTTTCTATTTATTAAACAAATTTCCTTCATTGTATTAACTCAAATTTTTAATTTCAATAAACTCAAAATTTTAAGGCAACCAGGTTACTTACTTTTTTAAGTTAAACCAACAAAAACCAACAATTTTTTTTACAGTGCATAATCTCCTCCATATCGCTTTGAAATGCAGCATTCTGTGCAGAATTCAAATGGGTCCGATATGTTTTGTTGTCTTTGCCAACTTGCGCATATGATCTGCGTGGCGCTCTCGTGTCTATGTATGTGTTCGCACTGCCGCGGTGCGTGAGACTAATGTGAAACCAGACGTCATTCGCCTCAACTGAAAGCATAATTACACTGAATCGTTTCCTATCCCATATATAGTATTCTAAGTGCCTTTCACCATGTAGAATTTAGTAAATGTGTGACCAACTGACTGATTTCAGCTGCAAATTCAGCAGTGTAGGGGCGGGCTTAAGATTCTAGAGAGCTTTTTGATTGGACAGAAGATTTGATGAGAAGGTGAAGTCTGCGATGATGTCATCAAAATCTGTGATTCGTTTTAACGGAAGGGAGAGACTGTAAGTTTTAAATGCTTATATCGCCTAAATGCAAATTTTGTCATTGTTTTAGAACACACCAGCTTATTCATAACTTAAGGCTAACATAGTCATTCTAAAAGCTAAACCACTTACATTTTGATTTCAGTGGGCCTTTAAAAATAAAATAAAAAAGTAATTGTAATTTTTAATATCTGATTAGATCGGTCCTGAAAAAATGCTACCGGTGCATTCCTAAATACTGTACCTTTAAGAAAAATGCATGATAATTTAAAGGGGTGGTTGATTATGATTTTACTTGTTTAACTTTAGTTAGTGTGTAATGTTGCAGTTTGAGCATAAACAACATCTGCAAAGTTACAATGCTCGAAGTTCAAAGCAAATGAATATATTTTCTTTTAAAGAAGTCAGTTTTTAAGGACTACAACAAACAGCTGGTAGGGACTACAATGAGCTTATTCATAAAATTTACATAAACCCTTACCCTGCCCCTGGGAACGCAACAAAGGCCATGTTGAGAAGAGGAAGTGTCGTTGTAGTAAAGCCCATTTAGGAGTCTGCTCAAGCTGTCGCACCATCTTTTCATATTTATTGCAATAGAGTAGGCTATTTAACACACACACACACACACACACACACACACACACACACACACACACACACACACACACACACACACACACAAAATCAAGATGACAGCAAGTAATTAAAATAAAGGTATACCTGTTGGCTCTGTGCATCTTACAACAGTTCCCACACGAGCCATTTATAGATTTATCATGACAGAACATGCTAATCAATAATCAATGGTTAACTCTCCATAAGCTCCATAAATTCATCTACTAACCATTTAGAAACGTCCTGTTGCATTCTACATGTTGTCACTTCTTCTTGAGACTCTCCATCATTGTCCGACTCCAGTTTGAACATGAAATGCTAAACAATTTATAACATTTTCTGCCTGAGGCGATCCTAGCTGTAAGCGCTTGATGCTCCGCCCTCTTCTTGAAAGGATGCCATAGCTAATTTGCATTTAAAGGGACATAGTGACAGCTTTAACATGTTATAAGCAATTATCGGTGGGGTGTTTTGAGCAAAAATAACACACTCTGGGGACATCAGAGACTTATTTTACATATTGTAAGAAAGGGCATTACAGGACCCTTTTAATCATTCATTATGGTTAGGGACATACTTAAGAATTTCTTATAATTTATCCTATGCAAACATAATTTTTAAGAAGATTTTTATAAATCCCTAAGTAATGGCAAAAATCTAAATAAAAATAAAATAAAATTTTGCTTACCTGACACAGTAACTAACCACTGCCCTCCAAAAGCAGTTTGCTTTCCTTTCGACCACTGTCCTATAGCAGGCTCCCAACTAATGAGTGTGAGGAAGGGAGGCCGCACTCATGATTGAGTGGTAATCGCACCAAACAAATAGATCTGACATTTGTAAACAAGATGCAATCTATACTAAATTGTGTGCTTGCAAGGCACACTATGCATATAGTGGCTGGTTACACTAGACTGTGGGTGATTTGTGAAGAAAGCACAGTTTTGTGTACTGAAATAATGTGTTTAGTGAATGTTAACAAATTTGTCCCTGAGAGTTCATAACTCTTGTAAACTCCCATCAAATGCAGTCAGGTGTTGCAGATTTTTTATATTTTTCTGTATTCCAGGTCAATTTTTTGTGTTGAAAACATACTCAAGCTGCTAATGTCTGGGCTGAACACAGTTACACTTACAGAGACTTTGCAATGATTTTACTACATTTATATGTATATAAAAAACATGGTTTCAAGTCTTGCATGGGATTTTTGAGTAGTCTAAAGAAATGTAGGGATTACAAAATCCCGTGCAATTTAAATATCAAGATCTTAAAGACGACAAAACATGGTAATTATGCCTCTGCATGCTTCACTCTTTCTTACACTATCGGCTGTCTTATATCTGCTGGCCCAGACATCATCGAGCGCCATGATTTGTTGTAATTAAGTGTAACAATCTCTTAATCCGGGCATAAACCCCAATTATGCCTGTATTATATAGACTTAATGACAGATGCCTCCGGGTGGATAGGCCTAACTACTAGAGAAGCCCTGGAATAGTGAAGCGAAACACTCTCAACTCCTTCAGCATCAGCATCCTGCAGAACACGCTCAAGTCCTGGTGGAATATACATGAGAATCACATGCACTGTATCCATATGTGCTCTTAAGTCATGAGAATGTGACAGATGATGGCTTCATGTTCATTCATGGTTAGCATTGATTGATCACACGAGTGTACTGGAGCTTGATACAGCGGGCAGACGGCAGAGATATTGCTGTAATAACGTAACCTCTCAGGACCGTTCTGCACTCGTGATTTCATGTTATGGTCTTATTGATCCGATAACCACAAGCACCGCTCACAATGAGCAAATATGTACATAAATGTCACCTAGGAATCACAGGAATGATGCAGATGTCCAAGTAAAATAAAGATTGCAGACTTTTAGGTCATTAATGAGGTTGTTCGTATTGATAAATAATAAATCACAGGTACAGTGGAGGCAGAAGCCTTGAGGACTTGCAGGATCACATTGGGAAGCAGGGGAGTAGCACCAAATTTTGGGCCCTGGGTACAAACCATCTTGCTGGGCCCCCGTACCATGTATGTGTATGTATAGAAAACTGACTTCTAAGGCCCCCCCCCGCCTCGGGCCCTGGTTACTCAGTACCCTTTATCCCCCCAGTCCCACGCCCCTGTTGGGAAGTTGTCTGAAATGTAAAAGACTAATGCTGTCAGAGAAGTACACATCAGGCTTTTAACACCAGCACTTTAGGGATAAACTCGCAGACAGCAGAGTATGTGAGCGCTACGGAGAGATGCAGAGTTGTGTGATTTTTGCCTGGAGCGAGTAGCGTTTTATTGAATGTCGGACCATCGCTCGAGGATCGCTCCAATGGGCCTACTGTAATGCGTTAAACAGGGTTAGGATTCTGAAAGAAACAGGCATGGGAAATATTACTTCATGAACAATGAACAAAAATGCTAAATGTTAAGTGAAAATTAATGGTGGAAAGCCTATACGTAGAAGCCTGCTTTTGTCTTAGTGTGTAAAAAATAAAATCAAGATATAAAGTCAGAGAGTATTGTTAATATTTCAAGAAATTAAATCAATTAATGAATAGAATGTTGGAATTAACTGAGAAAAATTTCACAATTATGACATAAAATCAGAATTTTAAGAAACAATGATAAAATTCACATATATTGTCGCAATTACAAAAAGGTATAAAAGCTTGTTTCAGCCACATAAAACATATTAAAAGATAACTGCAACTTTTTATCTCATATTGTATTTATGACTTAATATCTCATAGTTCTGACTTTATATCTCACAATTCTGACTTTATATCTCCCAATTCTGACTTTGTACCTCACAATTCTGACTTTGTATCTCACAATTCTGACTTAAACTCACAATTCTGACTTAAACTCACAATTCTGACTTAAACTCACAATTCTGACTTTATATCTCACAATTCTGACTTTATATCTCATAGTTCTGACTTTATATCTCACAATTCTCACTTTATATCTCATAGTTCTGACTTTATATCTCACAATTCTCACTTTATATCTCACAATTCTGACTTTATATCTCACAATTCTGACTTAATATCTCAAAATTCTGACTTTATATCTCACAATTCTGACTTTATTTCACTATTCTGACTTTATATCACACAATTCTGACTTCATATCTCACAATTCTGACTTTATATCACACAATTCTGACTTTATATCTCACAATTCTGACTTTATATCACACAATTCTGACTTTATATCACACAATTCTGACTTTATATCTCACAATTCTGACTTTATATCACACAATTCTGACTTTATATCACACAATTCTGACTTTATGTCACACAATTCTGACTTTATATCACACAATTCTGACTTTATATCTCACAATTCTGACTTTATATCTCACAATTCTGACTTTATATCTCACAATTCTGACTATATCTCACAATTCTGACTTTATATCACACAATTCTGACTTTATACCACACAATTCTGACTTTATATCTCACAATTCTGACTTTATATCTCACAATTCTGACTTTATATCTCACAATTCTGACTTTATATCTCACAATTCTGACTTTATATCTCACAATTCTGACTTTATATCACACAATTCTGACTTTATATCTCACAATTCTGACTTTATATCTCACAATTCTGACTTTATATCACACAATTCTGACTTTATACCACACAATTCTGACTTTATATCTCACAATTCTGACTTTATATCTCACAATTCTGACTTTATATCTCACAATTCTGACTTTATATCTCACAATTCTGACTTTATATCTCACAATTCTCACTTTATATCTCATAGTTCTGACTTTATATCTCACAATTCTCACTTTATATCTCACAATTCTGACTTTATATCTCACAATTCTGACTTAATATCTCAAAATTCTGACTTTATATCTCACAATTCTGACTTTATTTCACTATTCTGACTTTGTATCTCCCAATTCTGACTTTATATCACACAATTCTGACTTTATATCTCACAATTCTGACTTTATATCTCACAATTCTGACTTTATATCTCACAATTCTGACTATATCTCACAATTCTGACTTTATATCACACAATTCTGACTTTATACCACACAATTCTGACTTTATATCTCACAATTCTGACTTTATATCTCACAATTCTGACTTTATATCTCACAATTCTGACTTTATATCTCACAATTCTGACTTTATATCTCACAATTCTGACTTTATATCTCACAATTCTGACTTTATATCTCACAATTCTGACTTTATATCTCACAATTCTGACTTTATATCTCATAGTTCTGACTTTATATCTCACAATTCTGACTTTGTATCCCACAATTCTGACTTTATATCACACAATTCTGACTTTATATCACACAATTCTGACTTTATATCACACAATTTCTGGCTTTATATCACACAATTCTGACTTCATATCTCACAATTCTGGCTTTATATCTCACAATTCTGACTTTATATCTCACAATTCTGACTTTATATCTCACAATTCTGACTTTATATTAGGGATGTCAACGATTAATCGATGATCGATTAATTGTCGATAAGACATTTGATCGATAAGACTTATCGATCATCGATTAAGCAGGGTCATGCGCGTGCGTGAGGAAACGGGAGGAAAAATGATGCGAGCGTGCCCGAGTTCTATTTGGAACCATTTTACAGCTGGAGTTACTCCTTCATCCTGACTGCAAGCGTGCATGTGCATTCGCAGCCTTTTGTTTTGTGCAAATGTAAGTTGTAATATTGTGTTTATTTTGTGCAGGCCTATCTATATCTGATTTATCTCATAAGGATGCATTTGGTTAATAATTAACATTAGAGGTGAGCGGTAGTAAAAGCGTGGCGGTGATCAGCTTCAGCGTGCAGCTCCAACAGCACTAATAATGACTATGATTGGGACTGTCATGTTACACAACATTAATGAGAACACTATTGTAGCCTAATAAAACATTGTGATTGTTAATTATTTGGGTTTATTTGCCGTGTGTTTCATTGCGTTGATCCAGGAAGAGCGCATGCACAACATGAGTCACGCATTCTGACTCGCGCATGTAACTTAGTTCACATGTGCATTCGCATCAGATTGTGCTGAAGTAATTTGTAATATTACATTTATTTTGTGACATTATATATGTGATCAATCATATAGGATGCGTTTATTTCAAGCGAAATAAAGCGCACTAACAGATGGCTTCAGTCAGTGATGGCTACCGGTTTTCATTCAGTGCTTCTGCTTTAGCGCATGCAGAGCAATGCATAATAACGATGATTGGGACGATCATATTATATAACAGAAATGAGAACACTATTTTAATAAATGGTTGTAAAGTCATTGGGTTTAGGTGCCGTGTTCAGAGCGTTGTTCCTAGAGCGCGTGAACACCACGCGTCTCCCATTCTGAATATGAATATCAGCAACTCAATTCAAGTTCACTTGTCCATTCGCATCATTTTGTGAAGATATATAATTTGTAATATTTTGTTAACTTAATATAAATCTGATTAATCTCATATAGGAAGCTTTTTGTTGAGTTAAATAACGTGCTAGTAAAGTTTCAGTGTAACTTACCAGTGTTGATTCAGCGCATCCGCTTCAGCTCGCGCAGTTCAAACAGCAACGCGCGACTAATAATAACTATGATTGGGACTGTCACATTACATAACATTAATGAAAACAATATTTTAATAAATCGTTTTGAATTAACTGGGTTTAGGTGACGTTTCGGTTTCAGCACGTTGCTCTTGCAAGTGCGTCCACAAATTCTGAATAACAGATCTGAGGCGGCGTTCGTGTTGTATTACATGTTATATTTGGTTATTAAATAAGTAGCCTAATGTAATTAAATTATAAATAACATCGACTAATTTTACAATCCCATAGCCCTTTGTTTAGATAAAAATCCTTCTCATTCATTTGGTGAAGAACATGGCGTTTTGAGCAGCATTGCACATGCTCCCAGATAGCACACATACGTCTGGCCGACGTCGGCCCCAGAGCGGACGTCGGCCTCCAAATCATAACATCGAATAAGTATCGGCCAGGCATAGGCGAATATCGCTTTATTTCCAGCTCGTCGGCTTTGGGTCGGCCCAATTACTGGAGGCCGATGCTGTGTTTATCTGTTGTTTGCTCATGATGCCCATTCATCTCTTTGCCACCAACCCGAGAAAAGACGACGCGACGCGACGCCATCTGTGGGATTTAGGTAAATTTTCACTTGAGGAAACCAGAAAAAAAAAACAGGCAGTTTGTAATCGCAGTTTTCACTCCAAGAATTCCTCACAGTTTTTAGTCAGAAATGGTGCATACTCTCATGTGCCAAAGTTTTTTGAGTTGCCAAACTGTCTGAACATTTGTCATCATTTGATAAATAAACTGACTGTTCATTAAATTGGTAATGTACGTCTTTATTTATGTAATGGTGCTGCGTGACTTTGACGGGCGTGCGCGTTGAACATTCAAACAGTGGAAGTTACCATGGAAACGGGCCGGGGTATGCAGCAAGCCAGCAACAGCACAGTAACGGACACGCTCCTGTTATTTTCGCTGCTTTCAGGTAAGTTTACTTTAGTCCCTAAACATTACACAAATAATATAAAACTGTTCCGTACACGTTTCTTACTGTAACTGACACGCTTCTGTCGAATATTTACTTTATTAAAATTGTTCAGTGTCTTTGAAAAAGTCCGTTAGCATCTCAACCGTTTTTTATTAGCAGTTTGCTAATATACTTTAGCTCTAATGAAAGTGAGTTTTTAATCACGTCTTTATGTGCAGAAGAGAGGCTTTGATAGTTTTTTTTAGGTTTGCTGGTAGTCTGTCAATGGGTTATTGGAAGTGAGCTAATTTATTTAACCTAACTTCACTATAAGTTACTGTTAATGTTATTACAGGAAACGCCAAAATCAAATGAAATGTTCTTTAACGGTAAAAAAAAAAAAAAAAATTACATTTAATGTTTAATTATTTAATACCAATTACGTTCATTTTTTCCCCCTGTGATTTCAGTAAAAAAAATAACAATACAACAACGGAGGCAAAGGATGGTCTCATGGGCTGCTGACAGAGAAAGGTAAAATCTCATTAGATCTTTAGTATTTTTTCTACAAAAGGTAACACTTTAGTAAGGTGAACAATTCTTAGCTTGCACATTTGCTGTTTATTAGTATTATTAAGCACATATTAATGCATGACCTTATACTACAACATCCCTAAATTCTTCCTGGTATCTAACTAAACTTAAACGCTACAACAACTACCTTACTATCTATTAAGCAGTAAATTATGAATTTGAGGCAAAAGTTAAGTGAATGTTTCCCTTACCAAAGTGTTACCATACAACATATTTTACCTACATCACTATGCATGTTATTTTCTTTTGCAAAATTATTTTTTATTACAGTTTGCAAGGTTCTGACAACCACACATAAGTAACACTGAGCAATGTAAAATGAAGTAAGCCTAAAACAAATTATGTTAAGAAATTATTGTATGTATACTATGTATATTCTACTTCTCTTATCTGCATTTCACCTCTGCTCTAGCTTGTTTCCTTCTAATAAGCCTGACATTATATAGGCTCTGTGATAAACTGTTTATGTTCCTAGATTCTTCCATGCTGATGGCCTGCACTCCTGTTGAAGAAAATCTCAGGCTAAAAACTAGATGACTGGTAAGCAAAACCTCAAAAATTATACTACTGTTCAAAAGTTGGGGTTCTGTACATTTTAAAAACATTAACTCCATGTTGTTACAGTAAGACCGTCTGAAACGCCTTTAGGGTAAAATAATCAGCAAAATTAGACAAGGTGACAAATGTAATTTGTTATAGTTTGTATTTATGATCAACTATTATGATAACAGGATGTTATGGTCATTAATATTAATATATTTTCTCTTGGTCTGTTTTGAGTTACATTTCCGAGACACCATACTACAGTGCCCCACTATTTGTATGTATATTTTACTGATAAATTTTTAATACTTTTACTAAATACTTAAATACTTTAAATGCTGACTATGGTTCAGGCGGTCAACAACTTTAGGCATTTAAGTTATTTTTCAGCGTACTCACTGCTCATACTATTAGCCTCTAAAATGTTTGAATTATATAACAATACAGTGTCAGAGGGTAAAGATATCATTAGAGTTCTTACAGTTATTGCTGTGCTCTTATTACCAGATCAGATATAAAGCCCAGCGTTTGGTGCTGAGATTCTTCAGGACAAGGCCTTGATGACATCTACAATTAGTACATGAAGATGGTGAGATCCCCAATAGCTGCCAGTATCCCAGATCAAAAGACTGAAAACAACAGGCTTCAATCTGTATTAAAGGTATAGTTCACTCAAAAAATTAGACTGTGCTGTTTATCTGCTGGGCTTCCGAGATGTAGGTGTGTTTATTTCTTCAGTAGAACACAAATGAAGATTTTTAACTCAGCCGTTGGTCATATAATGCATGTCAATGGGGTGTATTTCTATGAGAGTAAAACACACACAGACATACGAATCCATATTAAACACAGCGGCTCGTGGCGACACATTGATGTCTTAAAACACAAAACGATCACTTTCTGTGAGAAACACACCAGTATTTGTGTTATTTTTTTACCTCATATCAGACGAATCTCATCTAGTATTCCCAACGCCATTAGTTCCATCTAAGAAGGTCAAAACCCGGTGCGATCATAGATATATGCCTTATTAGTGCCTCGATGGATCGGTCGAATGAGGCATCTACGTTTGCGCTGGGATTTTGACCTACTCATCCTAAATGAGATTCGTCTTATATGAGGTAAAAAAAATAACAAATACAGTTGTGTTTATCACAGAAACCGATCGTTTCGATGTGTAGCCACAAACCACATGGTTTAATATAGATTAATATCGCTCATATAATGCATGTCAATACACCCTATTGACATGCATTATACGAGCAACAGTTGAGTTAAAAATCTTCATTTGAGTTAAAAATCTTCATTTGAGTTCTACTGAAAAAACAAACACACCTACATCTCAGATGCCCTGCGGGTAAGCAGATAAACATCACATTTTCATTTTTGGGAGAACTATCCCTTTAATTTATTTTGATAGGTTTAATGTTACATTGTTAGTCTGGAAAATACACTCAAAAACAAAGCTATTGAACGAACTTAAATTAAGGAAAACTTTTCCACAAAATTGAATTACATTTTTCAAAATCTAATGGAATTATCTGTTATAATCTTGTTATATGAATTTAATGGGTTAGTTCACCCAAAAATGAAAAATCTCACTACAGTGGTTCTACACTAATTTTATGAAGCGATGAGAATAGTTTTTGTCCGCAAAAAAAAGCAAAATAACGACTTGTATAGTGATGGCTGATTTCAAAACACCGTTTCCTTAAGCTTCGAACCGTTATGAATCACTATCGAATCATGATTCGGATCATCAAAGTCACGTGATTTCAGCAGTTTGGCGGTTTGACACGCAATCCGAATCATGAATCGATATGCTCGGATGCTTCAGGAAGAAGTGTTTTAAAATCGCCCATCACTATAGAAGTCATTATTTAGTAGGGATGCACCAAATTTTCAGCTTTCTGCCAAAAGACTTTCATCACCAAAACAATATGGCCGAACTATATAATATGGGTTATAACTCGAAAATTATGCTTTGTTTATTAAATTATGCTGTCGATGGATACACGTACTGGATCCTCAGTTATACACTACAACAACAGTGATAATAAAAGAAAAAAGTCATTTTCACCTTCATCACCCGCGTGTAGAGCCAGAAGACGCGAATGAGAACTCACGCGCGCTTTGAGAAGATCTGTCTCTGTGCATCATCCGAGAGCCCGCACGTCTCACAGCACGTCTCAAATATTGAGTTCTCTTACAAGTCTTGCGTTTAAACGGACAAACTCGCACAAGAAGTATGTCAACATGTCCATCTTGATGAGTATCCAAGCAGATAGTCTGTATATGCCTTAAGTGAACTCCATACAGTCGAGAAAGATGACACACTCTTAAGCCCCGTTTCCACCAAAATTACCCGGAACAATTTGTACCAGGTACTTTTTTACAGGAACTTTTCTCCCCCCCAAACCTGCAGCTGTCTGCGTTTCGACTGCGATCTAAAGTTCCGAGAAGATTAGGCAAATTAGTCTGGTGATGTAACCTACTGCGCGACTGCTCCTCCATCAGTGTCGGATAGAAATAATTTTTGTGTGTACCGATTGAAAGATTTAGTGGACTGTTTACTGAACGTTATCTAAACCAATCTGGTGTTTACATGTGATGACTTTCAATCGCAATCATTTTGTCACATGCAGTTTGTCTGCCACATCAAAAATGTCAACGCTGTTTTCTCCAGCAGCTGGAGTGTGTTAACTGAAGCCATAGCAACTCTTAACGGCCACCAGGACTAATACAGTATTATTTATAGCTATTTATTTGTCGTAAAGTGTAATACTCATCTCAGAAAAAAAAATCTTCTGTCAGGCGCAGTTCACGAGTTCACACTTACAAATAATTCAGATAGAATAAATGGTATGCGTATTTGGTGTGCTGTCCGAGGAGAGGGCTCCGAGCTCGGTATTTGGCCCGAACCCAGAGTACTCCCCCCGTATTTCTGGTTAGGAAAGTTAACCAGGTGCGTGTGAGGTAGAAGGGGTGGTGGAGGGATGCTGCAAACTTTGTCAAGGAACGTTGGTGAGTTGACTGGGTATTTATGTGATCCTCCACTTGAGCTGATTGGTAGACATGTTGATTACTGATTGTTGACAGCTGGTTGGAATGACATCATGATTAGGTAGATCATTTGAACGTGCTTCTCCCGAACTTAGTTTTTTAAGAAACATCATTTAAAGTAAAAACTGCCTGGGGCAATATACGCTGTGTCATTACTCCAACATTATCTTCATAACTTACGAAATAAAATGTTTACCCCTCAGAAAAATTAACTATCCTCTCTTGTCAACGTGAGCTCGGCGCGCGCTGTCACGTCATGTAAGAACGCACACTTAAAAGTAATCGGTCAGGTCGTTTACATGGTGAAAAAAAATTAATAACAAGTATGGAAGAGATTCAAGCTGTGCTGCTTTTGCTTGTTATGACAGAAAAGAGCACTAATATGCAGATTCAGCAGCATATTCAGAAAGCTTGTAAAGCTAGATTTAAAATGACAATGTATATTATTATCAGCTATTACAGACATTGCACGTAAGATGGCTGAGACGAACGTGCAGTTGAAATAAAATGCTGCGTGAGCTCAACCAAAGTTCCTGAACTTTGAAAAAGTTCTACCTTACTTACTACTTTACTATCATAAAATGATTATAGAGCCGCTGTAGTGAGATGGGCTTTGTAACGACGTCTTTAGTGCCTTTATGGGTCTTGAGAGAGGAAATGACATTGGTGTCAATGAAGGCCTTTCTGAGCAATCTGATACATATTTTAATATGTATTTAATTGCTTTTTTTTATATCTTGGCCAGGGGACTACAGATGAAAAATAGCCTTTTGACTAATTCTGGCTTTTTTAACCATGCTTGTTCATGTGTTTTATGAAATTGCACTGTCCCCTTTCAAATAAACCATTAAATCAAATCAAATCATCGGATTACAACACTAATATCTTCATCTGTGTGTGAAGATGAACGGAGGTCTGACCGGTGTCCAACCACATGAGGAATTATGACAGAATTTATTGGGTTTTTGGGTTAATTTTGGGTGAACTAACTCTTTAACTTTATATCGCACACCCCACCCACACCACAGGTTTAAAAGATGGTGGTGCGCCCTCCAGCATCACTTCACCGCTCTAAGACACCAACATTGCATCCGTGGCTAAACACCCCCTAACTTTAGTGCATCGTCATTGGATATTTTACTCATATCAGCATAGACCTATTGGCACACAAAAGAGCCAATTCAGAGAGAAATAAAATGCATAGAAATTAATGCAATACATAAGCGCCTACTGATCCAAGGGTGTCGTACCGAATGGTTCAATATTATATTGAGAATTGTGACATCCCTAATATTTTTCCAATTTAGTTAATGCATCAATTATTTATATTTTACATTAATCATTCATTTTGTATAAAAATTAAATAGAGAAGAAAATGTGACAATGTCACTGGGCTTGTCACAAATTGCCAAAATTAATGGAATATTCAGAGTGCAAGACAAAACCGTGCCTTTTGTGCAATATTATGCTGCAAATATTGTATATTGAGCTAAAGTTAAATTGAACCTTGTATGATAATTTGTGTTACCAGATTCAATACTTTGTAATGAGTATGTACAATGGATTTTGAACTGTACTTTTTTTGTTACAGGTTCTCTGGGAATCCCCAGTTGAAGGCATGAAGACATCAAATGTTGGCCTGGACAGATGTACCAACAGTCCACCACACTGACCTCTGCTTTTGCATGGATGGCTGATCAATACCCTGTTTTGTGAGGGTATTATTATAGAAAAACTGAACACCTGTGACAGTGGGATTTGTAGTTGTAAAGAATAGTCACACATCAGTGCACTTAGGGTGCTTTCACATCTCTTGTTCAGTTAATTTGGTCCAAACCAAGGCCAAACAATTAAATAATACATTGTTGCATTTTACAGCTTTTTTGGTTCCTTTTCACACCACACTGATTGCTTTGGTCCGAACCAGTTGAAACACGTGACAACATCCACATCACTCATTGGCCATGGTGCATTACCTAAACTGCTTTTCGATTGGTCAGAATTTACTTTGTGGGAAAATTTCAACAGAAGAGGAAAAGCCAGCAAACTATAACACTATAGAGAGACGACTGCGGGCAGGTTTTGTCCCTGGCCATAATCTACTACATATTGTGTATTAACCACAGTATGCAAACAATACCTTTCTATAATGAAGCGCGGATGCGACTTGAAAACAACGTACTGCAGACGGCGAGCGCACATCACTCGTCACTTCAATCAGAGGCGTGCATTAATTATTCTTAACTCTGACACGCTCATTCCGAAAATATTTCCAACGATCTATCAGGTAATAATGTCATGCACATAATGTCAGCACAGCTTACTATGGCAGCTGGTGTAGTCAAAATATTATCAGTACTTTTGCCGTTGGTTCTGTTCGAGGTCGGATCACGTTCTCACCACCAGCTAACCGCTCCAGAGTTCGTTTGAAAGCGCACCGAGACCAGCTCTTCAAGGAGGTCTCGGTACGCTTGTTTAGTCCGCTTTTGGTGCGCACCCGAGTGCGATTGCTGCTTTCACCAAACGAACCGCACCAAAGAGGAAAACGAACTCTAGTACAATTCAACTGAACTAAATGAGGCAGGTGTGAAAGCACCCATAAAGTCAGAAAAAAAGTTTTTTTTAGAAGTTGCAAACTTTTCTTTCTCTTACAAAGAACACAACAGTTAAACCTTTTCAAATTATTTTCTGGTGGTGCACAAGTCCTATTCTACAAATTAACAAATGATAAAAACATGATATGACTTCATGCTCTGCAGAGTCTTTATATAAACATGAATTCAACATTTAAAAACAATATATTCAAAATATTAAAAAAAATCTACTTGACTTTAATACAAAGGTTTCTCGTCAATGTAATGTAAAGTGTAGTGTGACCGTATCTTTATTCTGCGTTTGGTGCACACATGTATCAAAAGTGTGAAGCCATGGACAAATTTTACTTGTTAGATGATGTGAGATCGTGAGTATGATTTTTTTCCCCCTTGATGGAAAAAATGAGCCCACGATTTTATTAATTTGTGATTTGTAGAATAGGATTAATACAAATGTAACTGTTGTGTTTGTGAGAGAAAAGAAAACTACAAGTTTACAAATCCTAATACATTTTCTCAGTGACTTTACTGAAATTTTCTCCACTGTCAGCAGTGCTTAGTTTGGCTAAAATAATACTCGATATTATACTGCACATGCATAGTTTGAGTCGATGTTCTAGTTATATTTTTTCCAGTCTCAATTTACCAATGCCAAACCTATTTCATTAACAACTATTAATTCTGTTTGTAGTCAATATATAAACAATTGATATTTAATTCAAGAGATTGGCTGGACTTTGCAGACTCGATCAGTATTTCTCGTCCAATGGTCAAACTTTAATTTTCCAGTTTCACTAGTATTGCATCCTTCTCATCGGTATTTAATAATGACTTTTCAGTGTGGTTTAAACCTCTTTTTTGGCTCATAATATGCATTTTATTTTTTAAAGTAATTAAAAATATTTTCTCTATGCTATTGAAAATGTGGGTTACATCTTTGTCACCTTTTTCACCAAGGAGTTTACTTGCTGATAGTAGGCTGCAATAGTTGCAAAAGAACCAATTCATCTGCAATATTCTTCTGCCCTACATTTTCAAGGGTAAGCTTTCTTTATAAACCATCTACTCACCCATATGCATTTATTTTGTGTAACACAAAAAGAGTCACATAGTCTCAGTCACCACTAGAAAAGAACCTGTGATTTGAGTCTCATTATGTTCTGACTGACATATCCTTTTGTGCTCCAATAAAAATAATGTGTCTGGTACATGATCAGTTGTTCTTGAGTAAATATTGCTTTTAATTTATGTACCTGTATAGCCTACCTCTTTGTGTATTTGAATGTAAATGCCTTTTCTATTATATATTTTTCTATTATATTGTCATTGAATATTTATATAGATTGTTTGCTCTAAACATGTAGGCTATCTGTAACTGCTCTGTAAATATTAAAACAATGTTAACTGAATGTTATGTGTGATTATTACATAAACAGGCTAATGTATCTTATTAGTATTAAGTATTTGCTATTTTTAAAACAGAAAAATGTGTTAACGTTAACTGTACCAAACTGAAATCAACATCGTGCTTCACTCAACTGACATCAACGTCATTCAGCATAAGGTAAGTAAATCATCTGCGTAGATTGATGTTTTGAATGGAGTGTGTGACGTTGGTCTTTAATGCCGTGAGTGTAACGTTGATTCTATGCCAGTGTGATATCTGGGTGTAACCCGAAAGGTTCGACCTAAATAAATAAAGGTCCTAAAAAGCCCATGAATAGTGGCCAGGATTTGCTGTATTGCATCGTCCACACGTCGGCCGGACAGCATTCGCGATCAAATGCCGATGTCTCGGCGACTTTGTCCCAATTAGCAAACGCTCTCTGATCGATGTCTTTCCGATGGAACTTTGTGCATCGCACCGACATCGGCCCGACGTATGTGTGCTATCTGGGCTGTCGGCTATAAGCCACTGCTGTAGACGCATATTTCAGTATTATGGTTAACGATTAATCGATTAATTGATCGTTAATTTAAACGACGATCGATCATGGGAATTTGTGAAAATTGACATCCCTACTTTATATCACACAATTCTGACTTTATATCACACAATTCTGACTTTATATCTCACAATTCTGACTATATCACACAATTCTGACTTTATATCTCACAATTCTGACTTTATATCTCACAATTCTGACTATATCTCACAATTCTGACTTTATATCTCACAATTCTGACTATATCTCACAATTCTGACTTTATATCTCACAATTCTGACTTCATATCACACAATTCTGACTTTATATCTCACAATTCTGACTTTATATCTCACAATTCTGACTTTATATCACACAATTCTGACTTCATATCTCACAATTCTGACTTTATATCTCACAATTCTGACTATATCACACAGTTCTGACTTTATATCTCACAATTCTGACTTTATATCTCACAATTCTGACTTTATATCACACAATTCTGACTTCATATCTCACAATTCTGACTTTATATCTCACAATTCTGACTATATCACACAATTCTGACTTTATATCTCACAATTCTGACTTTATATCTCACAATTCTGACTTTATATCTCACAATTCTGACTTTATATCTCATAGTTCTGACTTTATATCTCACAATTCTGACTTTATATCTCACAATTCTGACTTTATATCACACAATTCTGACTTTATATCTCACAATTCTGACTTTATATCTCACAATTCTGACTTTATATCACTCAATTCTGACTTTATATCTCACAATTCTGACTTTATATCACACAATTCTGACTTTATATCACACAATTCTGACTTTATATCTCACAATTCTGACTTTATATCTCACAATTCTGACTTTATATCTCACAATTCTGACTTTATATCTCATAGTTCTGACTTTATATCTCACAATTCTGACTTTGTATCACACAATTCTTACATTATATCTCACAATTCTGACTTTATATCTCACAATTCTGACTTTATATCACAATTCTGACTTTATATCTCACAATTCTGACTTTATTTCACAGTTCTGACTTTATATCTCACAATTCTGACTTTATATCACACAATTCTGACTTTATATCACACAATTCTGACTTTATATCTCACAATTCTGACTTTATATCTCACAATTCTGACTTTATATCACACAATTCTGACTTTATATCTCACAATTCTGACTTTATATCACACAATTCTGACTTTATATCTCACAATTCTGACTTTATATCTCACTATTCTGACTTTATATCTCACAATTCTGACTTTATATCACACAATTCTGACTTTATATCACACAATTCTGACTTTATATCTCACAATTCTGACTTTACATCTCACAATTCTGACTTTATATCTCACAATTCTGACTTTATATCACTCAATTCTGACTTTATATCTCACAATTCTGACTTTATATCACACAATTCTGACTTTATATCACACAATTCTGACTTTATATCTCACAATTCTGACTTTATATCTCACAATTCTGACTTTATATCTCACAATTCTGACTTTATATCTCATAGTTCTGACTTTATATCTCACAATTCTGACTTTGTATCCCACAATTCTGACTTTATATCACACAATTTCTGGCTTTATATCACACAATTCTGACTTCATATCTCACAATTCTGGCTTTATATCTCACAATTCTGACTTTATATCTCACAATTCTGACTTTATATCTCACAATTCTGACTTTATATCTCACAATTCTGACTTTATATCACACAATTCTGACTTTATATCACACAATTCTGACTTCATATCTCACAATTCTGACTTTATATCTCACAATTCTGACTATATCTCACAATTCTGACTTTATATCTCATAGTTCTGACTTTATATCTCACAATTCTGACTTTATATCACACAATTCTGACTTTATATCTCATAGTTCTGACTTTATATCTCACAATTCTGACTTTATATCACACAATTCTGACTTTATATCTCACAGTTCTGACTTTGTATCTCATAGTTCTGACTTTATATCTCACAATTCTGACTTTGTATCTCCCAATTCTGACTTTATATCTCACAATTCTGACTTTATATCTCACAATTCTGACTTTATATCACACAAGTCTGACTTTATATCTCACAATTCTGACTTTATATCTCACAATTCTGACTTTGTATCTCACAATTCTGACTTTATATCTCACAATTCTGACTTTATATCACACAATTCTGACTTTATATCTCATAGTTCTGACTTTATATCACACAAGTCTGACTTTATATCTCACAATTCTGACTTTATATCTCACAATTCTGACTTTGTATCTCATAGTTCTGACTTTATATCTCACAATTCTGACTTTATATCACACAATTCTGACTTTGTATCTCATAGTTCTGACTTTATATCACACAAGTCTGACTTTATATCTCACAATTCTGACTTTATATCACACAATTCTGACTTTATATCTCATAGTTCTGACTTTATATCACACAAGTCTGACTTTATATCTCACAATTCTGACTTTATATCTCACAATTCTGACTATATCTCACAATTCTGACTTTATATCTCACAATTCTGACTATATCTCACAATTCTGACTTTATATCTCACAATTCTGACTTCATATCACACAATTCTGACTTTATATCTCACAATTCTGACTTTATATCTCACAATTC
The DNA here is from genome assembly GCF_024679245.1 of Pseudorasbora parva. Lineage (NCBI taxonomy): Eukaryota > Metazoa > Chordata > Actinopteri > Cypriniformes > Gobionidae > Pseudorasbora > Pseudorasbora parva. The sequence goes on from NC_090184.1 coordinate 38,035,614, forward strand.
TGACTTTATATCACACAATTCTGACTTCATATCTCACAATTCTGACTTTATATCTCACAATTCTGACTATATCACACAGTTCTGACTTTATATCTCACAATTCTGACTTTATATCTCACAATTCTGACTTTATATCACACAATTCTGACTTCATATCTCACAATTCTGACTTTATATCTCACAATTCTGACTATATCACACAATTCTGACTTTATATCTCACAATTCTGACTTTATATCTCACAATTCTGACTTTATATCTCACAATTCTGACTTTATATCTCATAGTTCTGACTTTATATCTCACAATTCTGACTTTATATCTCACAATTCTGACTTTATATCACACAATTCTGACTTTATATCTCACAATTCTGACTTTATATCTCACAATTCTGACTTTATATCACTCAATTCTGACTTTATATCTCACAATTCTGACTTTATATCACACAATTCTGACTTTATATCACACAATTCTGACTTTATATCTCACAATTCTGACTTTATATCTCACAATTCTGACTTTATATCTCACAATTCTGACTTTATATCTCATAGTTCTGACTTTATATCTCACAATTCTGACTTTGTATCACACAATTCTTACATTATATCTCACAATTCTGACTTTATATCTCACAATTCTGACTTTATATCACAATTCTGACTTTATATCTCACAATTCTGACTTTATTTCACAGTTCTGACTTTATATCTCACAATTCTGACTTTATATCACACAATTCTGACTTTATATCACACAATTCTGACTTTATATCTCACAATTCTGACTTTATATCTCACAATTCTGACTTTATATCACACAATTCTGACTTTATATCTCACAATTCTGACTTTATATCACACAATTCTGACTTTATATCTCACAATTCTGACTTTATATCTCACTATTCTGACTTTATATCTCACAATTCTGACTTTATATCACACAATTCTGACTTTATATCACACAATTCTGACTTTATATCTCACAATTCTGACTTTACATCTCACAATTCTGACTTTATATCTCACAATTCTGACTTTATATCACTCAATTCTGACTTTATATCTCACAATTCTGACTTTATATCACACAATTCTGACTTTATATCACACAATTCTGACTTTATATCTCACAATTCTGACTTTATATCTCACAATTCTGACTTTATATCTCACAATTCTGACTTTATATCTCATAGTTCTGACTTTATATCTCACAATTCTGACTTTGTATCCCACAATTCTGACTTTATATCACACAATTTCTGGCTTTATATCACACAATTCTGACTTCATATCTCACAATTCTGGCTTTATATCTCACAATTCTGACTTTATATCTCACAATTCTGACTTTATATCTCACAATTCTGACTTTATATCTCACAATTCTGACTTTATATCACACAATTCTGACTTTATATCACACAATTCTGACTTCATATCTCACAATTCTGACTTTATATCTCACAATTCTGACTATATCTCACAATTCTGACTTTATATCTCATAGTTCTGACTTTATATCTCACAATTCTGACTTTATATCACACAATTCTGACTTTATATCTCATAGTTCTGACTTTATATCTCACAATTCTGACTTTATATCACACAATTCTGACTTTATATCTCACAGTTCTGACTTTGTATCTCATAGTTCTGACTTTATATCTCACAATTCTGACTTTGTATCTCCCAATTCTGACTTTATATCTCACAATTCTGACTTTATATCTCACAATTCTGACTTTATATCACACAAGTCTGACTTTATATCTCACAATTCTGACTTCATATCTCACAATTCTGACTTTGTATCTCACAATTCTGACTTTATATCTCACAATTCTGACTTTATATCACACAATTCTGACTTTATATCTCATAGTTCTGACTTTATATCACACAAGTCTGACTTTATATCTCACAATTCTGACTTTATATCTCACAATTCTGACTTTGTATCTCATAGTTCTGACTTTATATCTCACAATTCTGACTTTATATCACACAATTCTGACTTTGTATCTCATAGTTCTGACTTTATATCACACAAGTCTGACTTTATATCTCACAATTCTGACTTTATATCACACAATTCTGACTTTATATCTCATAGTTCTGACTTTATATCACACAAGTCTGACTTTATATCTCACAATTCTGACTTTATATCTCACAATTCTGACTTTGTATCTCATAGTTCTGACTTTATATCTCACAATTCTCACTTTATATCTCACAATTCTGACTTTGTATCTCACAATTCTGACTTTGTATCTCATAGTTCTGACTTTATATCTCACAATTCTGACTTTGTATCTCCCAATTCTGACTTTATATCTCACAATTCTGACTTTATATCTCACAATTCTGACTTTATATCTCACAATTCTGACTTTATATCTCACAATTCTGACTTTATATCTCACAATTCTGACTTTATATCACACAATTCTGACTTTACATCTCACAATTCTGACTTTATATCACACAATTCTGACTTTATATCTCACAATTCTGACTTTATATCTCCCAATTCTGACTTTGTACCTCACAATTCTGACTTTGTATCTCACAATTCTGACTTAAACTCACAATTCTGACTTAAACTCACAATTCTGACTTTATATCTCACAATTCTGACTTTATATCTCATAATTCTGACTTTATATCTCACAATTCTGACTTTATATCACACAATTCTGACTTTATACCACACAATTCTGACTTTATATCTCACAATTCTGACTTTATATCACACAATTCTGACTTTATATCTCACAATTCTGACTTTATATCACACAATTCTGACTTTATATCACACAATTCTGACTTTATATCACACAATTCTGACTTTATATCTCACAATTCTGACTTTATATCACACAATATTGACTTTGTATCTCATAGTTCTGACTTTATATCTCACAATTCTGACTTGATATAAAAACAGATCAGAATTGTGAGATGGAAAAAAGGGGGGAAAAAAGCAATTACTTTTTTTATTATCTGGCAGTAACAAGCTTCAATACATTAGAGACTATTCCTGTTCTGACTAAATATTAAAGTAATTTCACAAAAATATCTGGTCAAATAAAATATTTTTTTACTGTTCAAATGTTGCTTGCAAAACAAAACAAAAAAATAGCCATTTTTACTCTAAGATGGAAACAGACATAGTTACTATCTGATGTGGTGACGTCAAAGGCAGCAGACAGAAAAATATAATCTATTATTAAGTCCATTAAACAAACAAACAAAATGTTACTGGTAAAACAACTACTATAATAATAATAATACTAATATAATAATAATAATAATCTATTTAAATGCTGCTTGCAGTTAATTTTGAATGGTATAAAAAAAAGAAAGCTGGCTGCATTCCGAATTGCATTCTTCCCTAATACATATTACAGAAACAGCAAGTGACAAAAGAAGTGTGTCCGAATTCACAGTACTCATAAAAGAGTGTCAAAAAGTACCCGGATGACCTACTTCTTCTGGCGAGATTCTGAAGTTTGCATATGATGGTCACTTTACTATCCCATTAGGCCATGGGGGAGGATTTATAAATGGCAATGAAGTGACGTAACTGACGATGGTAGGTCCTGCGTAATAATGACAACATGCCAAATGTAGTGAGTCTAGATTACATTCATACTACACACATTCATACTGTCATTGAGTAATTACCTAATTAAAATAAGTACCTACTTAAGAGAGATTTCGAACACAGTCACTGTTTAGGACCAGATGGTGTAGTTACGATATCTACCAGCAGGGGCAAACTGGACCATGCTAAGCCAGACCTTGACCCACTGGATCCTCTCACCAGTGAATGGGGGGCGAATGAGGACTAAGAATAGAAAACCTGGAATGGATCTGGACAAGAGTAATTACGGAAAACACTTTGAGGGTGGAGGAAAAATTACTGTCACTTCACTCCACTGGAAGAGAGAGAGAACACATGAGAGAAAGAAAGAGAAAGAGAGATAGTCCTGCTATTCCTAAATAACTATACGCCATAACGAATGAACACTGAATCTCCTTGAGTTTCTCAGTAATTGGAAGCGAGCGATGTCGTGCTCTGCATATTTGCCAGAAGCATAACAGACTTTATTAGGAACCATAAAAACACCATTAAAATTCACAACTCAGGGAGCCGGGCCTAGCCCGTGAGACTGATGAATTACTACTGTTCACTGAAAGTGACCATATTCTTTCACTCTTTCATCTTCCGGGACGGTGGTTATTTTCTCTGCTACATGAAACCAGTTACGTTCATCACATGGACTGATCTTCTTCACTAGCCATGAGGAGAACCGATTTGAGAACGATCTGTGAACCTTGTGAAAAGCAGACAGCTTTAGAGGAAACAAAGAGCAAAACACAAAGAAGCATCTTTCACATACTTGAAGTCAACATGAAAATGCACTATTTTAGTTCTTCCATGTATTTCCATCATGTATTGTGACAAGGAAATAATGTAGATTTGAGCTACTGGAATTTAGCTTTGATTACAGGAAAAAAAATATTTTAGGAATAAGTTATTTTAAATCGTAATATTTCACTTTTTTTTTTAACCATATTTTTTGATTAAATAAATGCAGTCTGTTGAACATGAGAGCATTTCTTTTGAAAATAATGAAAAAATCTGACAGACCCCAGATGTTTGACCATTGGTTAGTGTATGTGACCCAGAAATATTGATTAATAAACCCAATATGACGCATTATGATTTCATGTTGACTTTAAGCAGCGAATCAGCACGGCCCATGTAGAGACTCCCCAAAGCGTTGAGCACATTTACATGGACACACCCTTTATTTCCTATATAGTTCAACACCCCATTGCAAGTGGCAATTTACAGTCAAAATAAAGTATTGATAGAAATGATATATCCATTAGTGACAGACATTTAAAGCAGAGAGTGAAAGAGACGCCCCAGAGAGGAAGGGACAGATGACATCCACACATTGTTTGCTAATCTTTAAATCACCCATAATTAGAGTTGACGGCATCGGTGCATTGCCGTTCGCAGACAGAGCTCAACAGCACACAATCCATATGGTCAAACCACGTGAGGTCAAATCTACAGGATGATCAGTCATCTGCTGCTTTCTCAATTCTTCCACAAAACACGTTATCCCTTTACAGAGAGGTGATCTCCGGTGTATATTTAAAGGTCTCTGCACATCCTTGGCCTTTCGTCCACGACATGTCCTTGCTCTGCAGACGCAGTTGGGGTCCATCAAGATCGTTCTTACGCAACGTCCTCGCTGCTGTACGCGAGGAACTTACGTAACCATAGTTTGAAGGGTGCGGGAGCAGTCTTCTCTGTCTGCTTAACTGGAAAGCGAGTGAAATGTTCTCCTAGCCAATGTACCTCAAGATCAGTTCAATTATGTCAAGGTTTAACTAAGAAATGCTGCACGTCCCCTGCTGTGAGATGATGGCGACCGCTGGGACTCGATGACCTGCATGTAACCGTAGAGATGCTTGACTGACAGTAACCATGGCGCACAGGCTCCATTTCCTGTTTGAGGGTGATGTGGATTTGGCCAGCTGATATCTTTAGCTCCGAGATGAGAGGATGGACACGAATGTGTGGGGGCTGATGGATGATTCCTGTTTGGCGTCGCTCCTGTGAATGTCAGCAAACCTGTGCACACACAAAGAGAAAACCATGGGCGAGGACATTAGGGAAATGCATTTCGTGGCGTGATCAAAGGCTAGAAAAAAAGACACGCATTACCTTTCCCTGCCTCGTCTTTTCATGTTTGTTGATCTTGTGTGGCTCTTTTGTTTGTGTTTACTTAGTGAATGATGATTTTTATATGACAGCATTCTGAAGAGCGGCTGCTTTGAAAGGCACATGCTTTTGAAAAATGCAAATGGCAAAAGGTGAATGCCTGTGTTCTTTAGCACGAAAGCCTTAGTGAAATGATTATTTTGTTGCACCCAGGCCTTTCAGTGTGGCTGAGCACATCGTGTGGCGCCATTACGTTTTTTTAAAGGAAAAATTATGCCACCCGTTGTCTGTGTAAGTGTTACACAGACATTTAGAGAATTAAAACTGAATATGCAAATGTACATTGCCTGTGTGCTAATCAGCGTTGTTTCCTCTGAGCTGCTGTCCTGCTAAGATATTCAGTTATTTTAAATACAATCATGGTTTAGTACAGTTCTCAGTTCTATTTTAATCAAAGAGCATAATTAGTCTTTCGGTAACGACACTGTAGAATACTGCTCTGTCAGTAATGTACAACTACACAGGACAAATGAGTAACGCAAATATTCTCACTCTTAAAAATAAAGGTTCTTTATTGACATGATTCCGTAAAGAATCTTTAACACCTATGGAACCTTCCCCTCGCACAAAAGGGTTCTTTAGGTAATTGAAATGCTCTTCACACAAAGAAAAAAGGGTTATTTTAAGAACTGGTAAAGGTTTAAAGGTTCTTTGGGAAACCCAAAACAGTTGGGTGTAATCTATGGCATCTCTCATCTATTCCCTTTCGGAAACTTTTAAGACAAGAAGCTCTGATTAATGAATTAATAAGCAATGGTACTCAGCTGAATGCGGTAGTTATTAGGTAATCAGTAAGATTTTTTTTCATACCTCCCAGAGGAATAAACAGTTTCATACAATCTCTCTCTCTCTCTCTCAAAAAAAAAAAAGTACAAAATTATACCTTTTAAGGTACAAGTAGCCATCACTGGGGTGGTACCTCTAAGTAGAGGAAAACAATGGTATAATTTTACCATAATGACCAATTGTGTACCTATATACAGTTATACGTTTTGTTCCCAATGAACAAAATTGTACATCCACAATGTATTTAATCTGAGTAATGCATAATTAATTCTAAAGTGAAGATCACTGTAACCCTCTAGTAATGACTCAAGTATTTCCAAATCCAAGGAATTTCTTATTTGGAACCATATTCTAAAGTGAAAAGCATGATAAATCCCCCCTATGTTGACTGAAGTCAATGAGATTTGTGTAAGGTTTTGGATAGTAATGACTTAAGTGTTACTACATCCTTCTAAAGGAATTACTAAATATTTGAAACATTATTCTAAAGTGGAAAGTATGATAACTCCCTATAATCACTGAAGTCAATGCAAGCTTTTGAGGTTTTTGTAAGGTTTTGGATAGTATCCTGCTTCTAACGGATTTGGTAAAACTTCAGTCATTACTAGTGGGTTATCATGTTTTTCACTTTATAATACGGTTTCAAATAATAATTAGATATTCCTTTAGAAGGATATCTAAGGGCTGTAGTAACACTTGAGTCATTGCTGTCTAAAACCTTACAAAAACCTCAAAAGCTTACGATGACTTTGGTTATTATAAGGGAGTTATCAAGCTTTTCACTTTAGAATACTGATCCAAATTAATTATACACTGCGCAATGTGCACATTAATTACGAAACTGTATAAGGTAGTTCATATTATTCTCCAGGAGACATGGAAAAAATAATAGTAAACTTCCACATTACCAATTCACTCACGATGGTTAAAACTTAAAGCCCTGCTGAAAGTTCATAAAATGCATGGTATAAAAGATAAAATTATCTTTTGATTCAAGTAAAACATTTGTTCCAAACACAGCTTTGGGTTCTGCATTAGTGATTTGTCTGATCACTATGGCTTGCTAGCAGGTTTTTACACTACACATCAGCAATATTGATGTGACAGTTACATTTATGTATTTAGCAGACACTTTTATCCAATGTGACTTACATTACATTAACGCATTCAAGGTACAGCATAGATTTGAGCACTTCATGCATTTCATGCAACTCATGAGTTGCCAATTGCCAGAGCCATGTTATACAGTTTCAGCTAAAGAAATCGTTCCAGGGTATAGCATAAATTATATTCACAATTATTTTTGAATTTTTTGAAAGACATTGAAATGTCAAGGAATCGTAAAGGAAGCTGGATCTCAAGGCTACCGGCTTTTAGCTTTCAGCCTGCCAACTGCATGTTGGTCTTCATTAAATTATGCATGTATCATCCATCTTAATAGGTGAATTGAAAACAATTATGCAGTTATCTCATTTTTATGGCAGTAATTTAAGCAATTTCTGAGTTAAAGAAAAAAAATCATCAGTTTATTGCTGTTTAACTAACAATCCTCAGAATTTATAATTCATAAATAACTCGCAATTGGGATTTGTAAATCAGACATTCCCCCACGTTACCCAGATCAATTTTTAATGCACGCCAATGTAATTGCCAAAATTGGAACACAATTTTCTACATTCCAGTTCCTCTCAAAGTAAATATTTATGGTGCTCCCTCTTTGCTGTTTCTCCATCTATCCGCGACTGCCTGCCATACTTGTGGCGTTCTCTTGAGAGACGAGGACGCACTATGCTGGAAATGCTGATAACATTGGCATGAACCAGAACGGCCAAACAGAATTTCATTTTCTAGAACCGCCCTTATAAAACAGCTTCCCTCTGAGATGTTCCTTAAGTGCTCACTCTGGACCCTTTTATAATGGAGCTTTTCAATAAAAAGTTGTCCCTTATGACTTGCTTTTTAATAAAGTGCTTTTCAAAGAAATAAAGGCATGTTCAACTCCGATATAGCTTTGACTGTTGGAATAACACTGGCGTGAAAAGGCATTGTTTCCCAAAGGATACTTTTCAATACAGAAAAACTGGCATTGCCGTTGGTTTTAAAACAATATTCAGCACTTTATTTTGCCATGTAATGAAAAGACTGGGAAGCTATTGCTCAGGAACTGACAGGTGCTAATTGCCTCAAGGATTAACATACATTTATGCAAATTTCTGTCCTCATAATACTATCCTCCCGCACTGCAAAACTAGTCTTTCCCAAGCCATGTACACTCAATGGGAGTCGCTTGAAGCATGACGGAAAGACAAACAACAGCTGGCATGTAAATATATCTTGTTAAATATAACCGTATCTCCTTCTTTGCTACCATCAGGCCATCTGCAATCGCTACTGAGGCAAAGCGCAAGGGATTTTGGGTTTCAGCTCACGTCCCGCAACATCATCTTCTCCCTTCATCTCCCGATCCGCGGCAAAACCGGCGCCCTCAGCTGCCCTCTAATCCTGCTTTAGCCCTTCCGCTGATCAGGTGCGTCACTCTTAACACAACTTCATCAACGCCGCCGGGGCACAATTGGCTGGATAAATGATAAGATTTCCACTCGATTTCTGCTCTGCCTTATTCCACCTCTGTACCTGCGCTCTGTATCTGTCATGTTGCTTTAAAGCAAACGCTGTGATAGCGCTCTTGTCGTTCGCCGCATTTTGTCGCTGTTCTGCTTCGGACCCGCTCGCTGTACGACCTCCGTCATCGCATATTAGATTTAGAGACAATGATGGCTTACTGAGGAAAAGCAAACAGAGCAAGATAAGAGATAATTTTACTGAAGCACCACTCACCTCCTCGCGGCAATCTGAAGTCCTTTAGGATGGCTCCTTGGGCAGAGGCTATAAAAAAGAGAAAAGAAATAGGTCAGACACTTCACTATACTGTTATGTCTACGTAATATATGAATGAATATATTGTCATAAATGTTCCATCTAGTCTACCAAATAACATGAAAAACTGAATAAGGGTGATTGCCAAAAGTATGGTGACACGTTTTCAAATGGTCAAGAAACTCCATATAAAAGACATAATTCCATAACATGTGCCCTTTATCTGGAATACCAGATGTTTATTGAAAAATTTGGTTTTCCAGGGTATAAGTCTACCAAGTTTGCCCAATCTTTGTTTTGAAATCAGCCCATCACTATATAAGTCGTTATTTAGTTTTTTTGTGCGCAAAAACAATTTTTTACTCGTCGCTTCATAAAATTATTATAGAGCCACTGTAGTGAGATGGGCTTTGTAACGTCTTTAGTGCCTTTATGGGTCTTGAGAGAGAAAATGACATTGGTGTCAATGAAGACCTTTCTGAGCCATCGGATCTCAACAAAAATATCTTCATTTGTGTCCCGAAGATGAACGGAGATCTTACGGGTGTCGAACGACATTAGGGTAAGTAATTAATGACAGAATTTTTATTTTTGGGTGAACTAACCCTTTACCATATTTACCATTTAGCTTTCTGAAATTTTGAGTCAGAAAATCAACATTTCTTGAGAATCATCCATCCATCCATCCATCCATCCATCCATCCATCCATCCATCCATCCATCCATTCATCCATCCATCCATCCATCCATCCATCCATCCATCCATCGTTTTGTTTCGACTGAAAGATATGGTCAAATTAGAAGTGATTTTAGTTTGCCACTCCCCAACACTGCCTGACTGTCTGCAACACTCTCAAATCCTGCTAATGCAAGTCCTCTGCTGTCTGGTTTATGCTCTTAAATCGCCTCAAATTAGCCAGCCCTGTATTCTGCACTTCACAGGGCTTTTTTGAAGTCTTTACTCTCAGATCAAGTTGAAGAAACTTCCAACTTTCCACTTGCTCATTCAATGTTTATAAAAACCTCTTAACCCCTCAAGACTTCGAGTCCCTCATTGGCAAGCTCGTGGCTCTTGGAGCCGCTACACTCATTGGCATGCAGAAGGCACTCTAAGCTGTTCGTTGGCACCCATGCTGATTGGCTCATCACCGAGTCATTCACAATGGTGCTGACAGTGCCCGTGATTCTATGGGTAGAGCTGGTTTTTCCAGTGCCCGCCTGCCCGTATGCCTCTCCGCCCTGGAAGCCTGGCGCTATCTGTAAAACCCTTCACGCGGTGCATCTGATCGGCTGCACCTCTCCTCAAACATGTCATCTAAATGCTAAGCACTCATGCTGCATTGTTAAATGAAAACAACAAGAACAGCTAAAGCAAACAAGACAATCCTGCAACTTGCTGCAAGCTTTTTGATTTGATTTTTTCCAATTTCTGTTCTTCAAGATCCTATACACATTCTTCCTTCTCCTCGAGATGTGAGGAGAATTCTGAGTGTGTTATCACGTTAGCTCAGTGGACACTACTGTATGATTTTTGCCACAGCTTTGCTGTCTGAGACAAACTTTTGGAATTATCTTTGATTGCTTGGTGTGACATGATCGACAGCGGGTTAATTGCTTTGGCGGTGAATCTTAGCCTGGGATGAAGCGTCTGAAAGTTTGAGCAACAGTCCTCCAGTGTCAAATGAAGAATTTGTCTACATGACAAGCAAGATAAATACATTGTTCATTAGAGTTCCCATTAATACAATTGTACAAAAAAATGACCTTGATAGTCTCCAAAATCCTTCTTTCAGCAGCATGAGCCAACAAATTGTATTTTAGCTGTGTGGAGTATATGGGATTGCACAGACTTCTTGACTTTAATGCTCTGACATGACGCTTGACGGCGACTAGTTCTGATCGTGGTCTATAGAGGGTCGATTCTACAGCTACAGGATAAGAAATCTTTGAAGTCCACTTTTACGCTCCGTTTCCAAACAGTTCAAATGACAAATAAATGCATACTCTAAAGAGCGCTCCACAAGATATATTTGATTATACTATCTGCGTGCTCAAAATTTGATCAGGAGAATGTACGCTTTAAACACCTTATTCTACACGCAAGTTAATCAACATTCTAATGCGCTTATATCACACACATCACACGCAGATCACTCGCACTCAGAATCATTCATTAGTGCAGAAATGTATTATCAACACTGTTCTGTGATTTATCAATAAAATAGCTTAGAATCTGAATGAATGAATTCACGCACAATCGCTCTCTCGCTAATGTAATCTTTACTGTGCTACTTTATCTATATCTGATTTAGACGAGCAGAAATCTGTGAGAAATATAACGACCCAAAGACAAAAGAACTGATGAAAATAAGCTGTTATGTAGGAGCAATAGTCTTATGGGCAGCGCTGTGTCATATGCAATGGCTGTGCACAAGGCAACCCACGTTCAAGTCTCAGTTCAAAGTTCAGGCTCATTTGTTCATTAATGACATCATCAGCGACGAGTCAAAGTCGACTCGGAAAAACTATCAACTTTAAAAAATATGTCGTTTAACTCGTAGCGCAGTATCATTAGCATATCAATGAGGACACACCAGAGTAAAACAGAGGCACTTTTTCAGCGGCATGGTTCCGGAAGTATTTTTCCCACAGGGATTTCCCATGAAACAAAATGACCAGCTATGAGGTGAAACAGTCAAACCGAACAAAAAACGCTTTTTTTAAATAAGACAAAAAGACTGTGAACTTAACAACTTGGTGACACTTAATTTTACGTGTCCTTGTTACATATGTTACGTGTACTTACCGTAGTAATAACAGTCAATTCTGCATAATTACAAGCAGTTAACCCTAATCCTAAGCACATGTAACAAGGACACTAAAATAAAGTGTTACCATAACTTTAGTAAGGGACAGAACAACAATCCTATGCAGCATTGTGAATTACATAAAATAAAAAGGATGCAGAAATACAAAAGCATTGATTTAAAGATTAAAATTTTGTATACAAACATTATATATGCATACTATGCATGAAAATATTTATAGGGAAACAGACTCAATTACATAATATTCAGTGCTTCATGGAGTGGGCGAGGGCTCAAGAGTTCTCTGATTCTCAGATTGGTAGCGATTTCTCATCAGAGTTGTGGGTAAAGCAGTTTTTTAACAGGAATTCTGCTTTAAAAATAAGCTGACATAATACAAGCTGACAGAACAAAAGCATATCCACCAAAACCTGATCTCCCTGGTCGTACAATCATAATGTACAGAAAACAAAATCACATGGCATTATGCCTGTTGGTGCAGGGATGGCTTGCTTCTAACAGAAAAATCATTGAGAGAAGCAGCCATGACCACACAGGCCTGAGTTTCTCTAGTGCTTTATGCTCGACTTGATATTGATTTGGTGACACCAACTCTGAGAAAAAACTGCTGAGGCAGCTATTGTGGGAGGCACTATTAACTGTTCGTGCTAATTAATGGGCTAAAAAGGTGAATGCGGTCTCCTGTGGAAAAGACGGAAAGAGGCAGAATGAGACGGAGGGAGAGGGACAAGTGGAAAGAAGAAGCCATTTCTTGTGTCTGCAAACAATCGGATGAAACAGCTCCTCTGTTAGCATGTTACCACAGGGGATTGTGTGCCGCCACAGTACTGTGAATGTCGTAGGGCATTAGTCTGCAAGAGGAAGATGAAGAGTATGTAAACTCGCCTGCTAGCAGAGAGGCCCAGATTACAAATGTGTACTTTGCTAATTGAGCAGCTTAGCTATCATTAGCGCAAATGATGCTACTGCTCCAGGTGTTCACGTTGCAGGAGGTAAAAAGTGCTTAACGGAGACAATATTATTAACAGTAACACTATTTACTCTCAGAAAGATTAAATACAGCCCTGTCATTATCTGTTACACACTGCCCTATCTCATCAAAAAAAAAAAAGAGAAACAAAATAATTGACAGGAAATTGCAACACCTGTTCCTGCACATATTCTTCTCAGGGCCCTATAATAATAGTTTACAGCCATACTTTTATTTTTTAATTAATAATTCTATTGAGGAATGATGCATTAAATTGATTACAGTAAAAAATACAGTAAAGACAATTATAATGTTACAAAAGAAAACGCTGAAAAAATGCATCACAATTTTGACAAATTATTTTTTTGACATTGGTAGTAATAAAAAATATTTCTTGAGCAGCAAATCAGAATTATAATTAATTTTTGAAGGATTTTGACTGAAGACGTAATGCTTAATGATGCTGAAAATTCAGCTTTAACATCATAGGAAAAAATGCATACAAAATGTATTCAAATAAAACTGTTTTTACTGTATTTTTGATCAGATACATTCAGCCTTGATGAACATAAGAGTCTTGTTTCAAAATAAATCTTACCAAGCCCAAACTTTAGAATATGTATAAAATGTAGAATTATCTTCTACTTCTAAGGAATATTCTTCACCCAAAAATGAAACAAGTCTTTATTTACTCTCCCTCATGTCATTCCAAACCTGTATGACTTCCAATTTTTTCTGCTGGACATAAATATATATATTTTGAAGAATGTTTTTTTAACCATTTTTGTCAATACAATAAACTGGGGTCCAAATAACACTGGAACTGGCTGAAATAACTCCCAGACACTTTAATAAGTCTTCCTCTGCAAAAGAAAGAACCCTTGTCATACATGAATGATGATGTGGATGAATCGATGATGACAATCAAAAAATTTGGGTGAACTATCCCTTTAAATATTTGAATAAACATAATGTTTGCATCACATTTGATCATTATGTGGTGACACTTTACAATAAGGTTACATTTGTGCCATTAGATAATTAATTACTGTCTATATCACCAACTAACATTTTTTTTCTGCTTCCTTTATTAATGGGGTTCATTGTTAATTTACAAATATACAATTCAAAATACATGCACTGATGCTTATTTTCACAATTCTGCATATGAAAGCACAAGGCAACTTCTCAGCAGTGCTACTGTACATAGACATATGATGTGTGAAGCAGGCCTAACGAAGGCTTTCGGAAGAGTGCGGCCGTTCGACCTCATGGCGTGTAGGCAGGGATTAGTGATTTTGTAACCGTGGGAGACGTGCATTAACACACTCGCGTTAGTCTCCATTTCCACTGTAGCAGCAGGCACGGCTAAGAATTAAAAGCGATGCGTGCCCTTTTGCAGGAGGTGGCGAGGGCCGTTCTTCTGACTGGCCTCGGCTGGATTTTGAATTTAAGGATTGATTAATCTCCTTCAGTGGCTGCGAGAGGAGCAATTAAGGCAATTATAAATCACTGGCAAACTGCAGGGACGAACCTGATGGGTAATATAGCGTATATTGATGGAGTAGCCTTTGAAAATGACTGCTAAACTCCAGTCAGTGCATAGTTAGCAGACATTTTTCAGGCTTTATCAAGCATCTCAATGAAATTAATTTCAAAAGAGGCTAGATCTTCTGGTGCGATACGCGGGTTTCCAGCCGCCTGTGGGAGAGCAGGTCACAATGGAGTGAGAGCATTTCTCTGCCTTTCATGTTTTTTTTTTAATGCTATGCTTTTGTTCTCTGCTCGATGCAGGGCTCCCATGACAAAGAGAGTTAATAAAACGAATAAAGAAATTAATAAGTTAACAGACGCATATATGAACTGGTCGTTTAGAGATATCGTTTTATCCCAGATGCGTATGTTCATCTCTTGGCATTCACACTCTTTAAAGCATCGCAGTTTCAATCCCTGCAAATGCATTATTAAAAGCACCTTCTTTGGAAGATGTTTCGAATGAATTTTTCATCCTGTTGGTTATCCTGTACTAGAAGAGCTAACACTCAAGTCTCTGTATGCTAATAAGTCTTCAAAAATATCCAAAACGGTAGCGGGGGCCTCAAAGAAGAAGAACAATATTAGACATCCTCTGATCATGGCCTGATAGACCCGCAGCAAACATCTCTGAAATATTCCTCTGGGAAATGTGAAGCACTGCATGTGGGATGCAAAAACCATAGTTCAAAGAAACCCTGGCAATCCTTCAGATGGAAAATGGCCTAAACGTGGTCTAAGTGACGAGGCGGCTGGCTGAGAGGGGCTTCTAACGGGAAGGAGAAGAGGCCAAAAGCATAAAGGAATCGTTTTAAGAGTGAGAGGCGGTGAGGGAGGAGAGTTTTATGAAATCAAGAAATGATGCGTGCTAAGAAAACTCAAAGAACAGAACACCCGTTTAATTCACTCAAACCTTAACCAGGCAATCTGTGTCTGTCGACCAGTTAACCGAACAGAAATAGCACATTTAGATGTAATTGCCAGTGTTGTCCTGCGCTCATTCTCTGTGCTCTGAAATAAACGGAAACATTTTGATATCGATTAGGGGCAGCTTTGATAAGGCAATTACTCGTAACGATCTCTTGAGCACCAAATACATAATGAGCCTTGCATGGATGTGCTCCGTGCTCAGGGCTTTTCAATCAAACCTGTGTTTTGACATCATAGGCGTACACTTGTTGTCCTAAAATATAAAATTGATATGATGTATTTTACTTAATTAGGTGCTTGACAAGAATTTAAACAACTGCAGAAAGCAACAGTGAAACATTTAGGGCATATATTTGACATTTATTAATGCATTTTATCTTCAGCAATGGAATGTGTTTTTGTGTGTGTGTGTGTGTGTGTGTGTGTGTGTGTGTGTGTGTGTGTGTGTGTAAATCTGCCAGTGCATTAAGATAGTTATATTAAGTTAAAATATCTTATGCAGTGTTGTTACCCAAGAACAATTATGTTGTAGGGTTTTATTAAAAGGATAGGGATGAGTCATATTTACTCATCCTCGTGTCGTTTCATATCTGCATGTTTTTCTTTTGTGGAAAATATTAGATGTGGAAGATATTTTGAAAAATATGTTCTTTTTTCTCTTGGTTACCAACATTCTTCAAAATATATAAGTATATAAACAGCTTTTGAAACGACACAAAAGTTAATATTCTCAATTTTGGGTGTCTAATATTTATCTTATTTTGAGGTTTTATATGTCTTACTATGAACAGTTATGATTTGTGAATTTATATTTTTAGTAACTACACTGTAAACCCTTACACTCAAAATACTTAATTCGTTTTAGTAGGACAAACTTAAGTTAAACAAATGAGTTCAGTTCATTACCTGTTATCAGTATTTAGGACTTTCTTTTTCTTTCGAGTTCACAGCACTGACATATTTCAAGTAAACTGGGAACTGTTTCATTGTTTTTAATTAATTTCCTTTCATTTAGATTAACTTGAGTTTAACTGAAACGTTTTTTTTTTAATTTCCCAGCATGCTTTGCCCATGGCACTGTTATTTTTAATGTTATGTTATGTTTTTTGTTATGTTATGTGTTACATTTTTGTGCAATATTAATGTTAAGGGAGATTTGATTAATGTTTTGTTATGGTAATTTTTAAGAGTTTTTGCAGAGTTATCATGGTATCAACTGATGTAATGCTTGGTTTGAGAGCAGGTAAGTTACATATTTTACGTCGTTGTACTTATTCACTAAGTGCTATACCATGCTATTGTTATAGATAACAAAATATTTTATTATATTTAATATTTATATTAACTTTCAACATTTCTGACAACTTATTAGGGTTTACAGTAAAGTAATCAACTAATTTAATTTGAAAGAACTCAAAATAAAAACTAATAGTTCAATCTTTTATGTCAATTGCTATCAAAATGTATTATAGCTGACTCAGTACATCAAGTATGGAGCAATTAACATGCATGAGTTCTAAAAACTCAAAACTTGATAGTTCTGCTTACTTAAAATGACTAAGTGATTACCCCAAACTTATTTGGGTTTACAGTGTCGAAAGAGAGATAATTGAGGAAATCATTCAAATAGAAACTGAGCTTATTATAATGCTTTTATCTTTATAAAATGAGGCAGAAAATATAGCTTTCCATATGATGCTAAGAACGAAAGCATTTCTAATAAAAAAATCCTTTGCTCTCATAAAAAGATACTCATTAAGAAAACTGAAAAAAGGCAGATTTTTCATTAAAAAAAATTGCACAGCTACAGTACATCAACTCAAGAAAGTAATGAAAAGAGAACAAACAACAACTACAGTCATCGATTTGGTTCATAAAACTCTTTCTGTGCTTTTTTGAAGTGTTGTTTGAGGTTTGTTGACAAAGGATCATGAGTTTTCAGTTAATTATTTAGTGATTATGCACAACTGAACAGGTGCAAAAATGAAAACACAAAAAACTAAATTAGCCTTTAATTACAAGAGCTGAATGCATAACAATGAAAAATATGATTTGCGAATATAATTATATCATAAGAAACAAAACAAAAAAAACTGCATCCGTGTCATGCTTTATAAATCCACAGCCTGCGACAGAAGATAACAAGTTAGATAGATTTCCTAGCATCACTCCGCTGAGAGTAAGGGTGTTTTCTTTTTTTGCTAACACCTTGCCACTTCAATTACAAAAAACACCCCACGCTGGCACTCGACTAATGTATTTCTCTCAATTATGAATAAAGGCACACACCACTGTGTCACACAGGCCCCTTTGAGGACCCACGGATCTGAATTTGGATGCCCTCCTCCCTACGGATGAGGCGAAGCAGAATCAAATCAGGCGACCCGCTGCGCCACACGCTCGGCTCCATAAATGTATTCAATAAAAAGAAGAGGGGAGAGGTTGAAAAGGGTACAGACTCTCAAAGGATTGCCAATTCTCCAGTGTGTCAGATATTTAGTGGCCTCTAACAGTGCAGGCGTGAGCAAACGGAGGCGGACGTGAGCGGAAAGCGAGCAGGCGGAGCGGGGGAGACGGCTCGTGGATGAGACGCTGTGTTTGCTCTGACCCTGTCGCAGCCGATCTCACCGAGACGGCCCCTTCCCTAAATACAACGGCTGGCTGAAAACAATCGCCTCATTCCTCCGCACCGCTCCGTTGCTCTTTCCCTCCCTCTATACGTCTCCTTCATCCTTTCTCTCTGTAATGATGACTGTGCAGTGACAGAGCAATGCCATTACCCAGAAGAAACCGAGGCGAGGTAGAGATTAAGACAGAGAAAGACACGCCGTCAAAAAAGAAAAATCACAGACAGAAGCAAGGGAGTAGCTTTGGATTTTGGATGAGATATCAACTTCTTTTTGGTGTTTGACTAAAATATGTTTGTATCAATATAATTGTATAGCTTAGCTTATAATAATACAAATTGTTAAAAGCAGCTTTACAGAAACTAGAAAAATAGATAAAAGAACAAGAAAATAATACCCCAGTGAACAAGCCTAAGGCAACAACAGGAAAAGCTCCCCAAGATGAGCTAAGAAACCGTGGTGTGAAAGTATCTAAATTTTGCAGAAAATAAAATTAACAAACCATGTTATTCTAAAAAGCATTTTACTCCTAATTCCAACTTTGCACATCAGGGTTATACTTTGTTCAAATCAAGAGAAGGGCTTTTTCCCCAATTACATTCATGAATTTGATTTGAATTGAGGTACCAAAAAAATAATTCAGTATTGTATTTTAAATGCAAGCAGAATAAAAATGAACTGAAATAATAAAAAAAAAATCATATAACTATATATATATACTATACTATATATAAACTATATATACATTTTTATTTATTTTTTACTAGAAAAGCAAAACGGTTTAAAGGCCTAAAAACAAGGTTTAAAGGCCTTCAGAGAGAGGGGGAGAGAGAGAGACGGACAATGACAGAATGATAGAACATAAGAATAATAGATAGACAGATGGATAAATTAATAGATGGATGGACAGACAGGGAGGGAGATGGACGGACGGACGGACGGACGGACGGACGGACGGACGGACGGACAGACAGACAGACAGACAGACAGACAGACAGACAGACAGACAGACAGACAGACAGACAGACAGACAGACAGACAGACAGACAGATAGATAGATAGATAGATAGATAGATAGATAGATAGATAGATAGATAGATAGATAGATAGATAGATAGATAGATAGATAGATAGATAGATAGATAGATAGATAGATAGATAGATAAAACTGCTTTCAGTGTTACTTTAATTTTGATCTCATGTTAGCTAACCAATCCCTCATGCAGAGAAGGCGAAGTAAAAGCTGACCGAGAAAACCACATGTTGAGAAAACATCCGGTAAGCACATCTTATGTCTCTTCCTTGGAAACTTCCTTCTTCCTGTTAGAGCATTATATTTTCACAGAGACTATAAATGACATGACAGCATGACTCAGTGGTTTGTGACCGGACAGAGTTCACATGCCGCCCGCCCGCCCGCCCACTCCCAAGCCCTTCTCCCCAGCCTCACTAACAGAAAACAGGACCCATTCACACTCTCGCCCTCTTTGTTTCCTATTCATATCCATCTCTGTGAATATCTCCACAGCGCATGACATGCCAAAGCAGTGGGCTCCTGAGACTATGGCAAATTTGAACCTTTCAGCAGTTCACTAGTGAAGACAAATGGCCAGCGTGTTTAGGGGCCCTCGTGAGTGATCTGTATTAATGCCTGGCAGGGTTTCAGCACGCTGCATATGCTAACTCCATTAGCAGGTCAGAACCTGGCTCTCTCTGAATCCCCTGCACGCTGGGGGGGCTGGATATAGGAAAGTTGCATGTGTGGCGCATGTGTGCATGCAACAGCAGAAACGGGGCATACATATGCACACATAAAAGACATAAACACACTCCGTTTGCACATTTTCTGGCCCACGAATAACTGCACTCTGTGCTTGTGGTCCATCTGTTGCCATTGATTTGCCACCCCATGATGCATTTGCAATTCAGTCATCTTTGCATAATATGAATTCAGCAATTATATTACACAAATGCAATGCAATGTTGTTGCAGTTTGCAACATGCACAAATGCAGTCCAACTGCAGTCTGTGACACACGTCATTAATCTAGTCTGCAAATGAAATTGAAATTAAAGGGTTAGTTCACCCAAAAAGTAGACTGGGTAAACCCAGGCTGATCTGCCAATGATTTAATTTCACTCTGCAGCTCAGTCTGGAAACCTGCAAATGAATTTCTACTGCTTCTGTTACACTTTTGCGGTAACCATTCACAGACTGGCTTATCCACCTGGCACGCTATTGGCGGGTATAACACGATGATGGATAGAGCAGCGATAGGTTGTTGACCATTTATCACGCCTCTTGTGGTCTGATTGGCTGAAGGACTATCAATTTGCATACAGAGTCATTTAAATTATGCTCGATTATCACGCCTCTTGTGCAGTAGAAAATACAGAGCAGACTCCCCAGACTAATGTACAATCCAAAAACATAATTTACTGTACTCACACTAATGTCGCTCTAAACCCTTAAAACTTTAATTTATCTTCAAAGCACAAATGAAGATATTGTTAATCTGAAATCTGAAAGATTGTCCCTCCATTGACAGTCCATACAACTTTGTTCCGCCACTTTGACCCTTCAAAACCTTTAAGGTTTTAAAACCTTCTATTGGGACTCATTCTCAGCTTAGCCTCATGGCCCTAACTGAGACCTGGATCAAACCAGAGGACACTGCCACTCCTGCAGCACTCTCAAGCAATTATACTTTTTCACACACTCCTCGGCCTATTGGGAGGGGTGGGGGTACTGGTTTGCTTATCTCAAATGATTGGAAATTTGATCCATTACCGTCTCTACCGGCCAATTCATTTGAATCGCACTCAATCACTATTACTCACCCTGTTAAAATCCATGTGGTAGTGGTCTATCGTCCTCCAGGTCACCTCGGTAACTTTGTGGAGGAGTTGGATGTGTTACTTTCTAGCTTCCCTGAGGATGGCACTCCACTGATTCTGCTTGGCGACTTCAACATCCATCTTGATAAACACCTAGCTGCAGACTTCAGCACTCTACTGACTTCATTTGACCTTAAGTTAGTATCTACTACGGCTACTCACAGATCAGGTAACCAATTAGACCTGGTCTACACACGCAACTGCTCCACAGACAACACTTTAGTTACTCCATTACACACCTCAGACCACTTTCTCATCACTCTTAACCTCATACTGACTCCTGATACAAAACATACTCCTACACAGATTACCTTTCGGCGTAATCTACGCTCACTCTCTCCCTCTCGCCTATCCACTATGGTTTCATCTTCACTCCCTCCACCTGCTCAGTTCTCAGCACTGGACACTAACAGTGCTACTGACACTCTTTGCTCCACTCTAACATCCTCCTTAGACAGTTTTTGCCCCCTTTCATCCAGACCAGCCCGCCCCACCCCATCTGCCCCCTGGCTGTCTGAAGTTCTCCGTGAACATCGCTCTGGACTCAGGGCGGCAGAGAGGAAATGGCATAAATCTAAAAACAATACTGACCTTGCCTTTTATCAGTCTCTTCTCTCTTCTTTCTCTACAAATGTCTCCACTGCTAAAACAACATACTACCACAACAAAATCAACAATTGCTCTGACTCTCGCCAACTCTTTAAAACATTCTCCTCTCTCCTTTGTCCACCTCCTCCCCCTCCTTCATCAACTCTTACAGCTGATGACTTTGCATCATTTTTCACCAACAAAACAGCTCTCATTAGCAAACAGTTCTCCTCATCACTAACTGACACGCACATCTCAACAACTAACACGAACACGCTTCCATCCTTCTCTCCACTCTCCGAGGCAGATATTTCTAAACTCATCCTTTCCAATCACCCTACTACCTGTCCACTTGATCCTATTCCCACTCACCTCCTTCAGGCTATTTCTTCTTCAATCACTCCTGCACTCACTCACATTGTCAACACTTCTCTTCACACGGGAACCTTTCCCACAGCATTTAAGCAGGCTCGGGTAACCCCACTGCTTAAGAAACCCTCTCTGAATCCAGCACTTTTAGAAAACTACCGACCGGTATCCCTTCTGCCTTTCATTGCAAAGACCCTTGAGCGAGTTGTGTTCAATCAACTCTCTAGGTTTCTTGAACAGGACAACCTCCTAGACAACAACCAATCCGGCTTCAAAAGCGGCCATTCGACTGAGACGGCCTTGCTCTCGGTAACTGAGGCACTGAGACTGGCAAAAGCAGCTTCCAAATCCTCAGTGCTCATTCTGCTGGATCTGTCTGCTGCTTTTGACACAGTTAACCACCAGATCCTCCTGTCAACACTTAAGAGGACGGGGATCTCAGGATCTGCTCTCCAGTGGTTCAGGTCTTACCTCTCTGGTAGGTCCTACAGGGTGTCATGGAGAGGTGAAGTGTCTAAGTCTTATAATCTAGCTACTGGGGTTCCCCAGGGCTCAGTCCTTGGACCACTTCTCTTCTCCATCTACATGTCATCATTAGGTTCTGTCATTCAGAAACACGGCTTCTCCTATCACTGCTATGCGGATGACACTCAACTCTACTTCTCATTTCAACCAGATGATCCTACAGTCAGTGTTCGTATCGCTGCCTGTCTGACAGACATTTCTGACTGGATGAAAGAGCATCATCTTAAACTCAATCTTGCAAAGACAGAATTACTTGTTTTCTCAACCAACCCAGCACTTCATCAAAATTTCTCCATTCAGCTTGGTTCATCGACCATAACTCCATCAAGGACAGCAAGAAACCTTGGAGTTGTGATTGATGACCAGTTAAACTTCACTGACCACATTACTGCAACAGCCCGGTCCTGCAGATTTGCTTTATACAACATTAGAAAGATTAGATCCTTCCTATCCGAACAGGCTGCACAACTCCTGGTTCAAGCTCTTGTTCTCTCCAGACTGGATTATTGTAATGCTCTTCTGGCTGGGCTTCCAGCATGCACTATCAAACCCTTGCAGCTGATCCAGAATGCAGCGGCGAGAGTGGTCTTTAATGAGCCGAAGAGAGCGCATGTTACGCCTCTCTTCATCAAACTGCACTGGTTGCCAATGGCTGCTCGCATCAAATTCAAGGCACTAGTTATCGCCTACAAAACAACCTCTGGCTCGGCACCAATATACCTAAATTCACTTGCTCAGACTTACACACCCTCCAGAAGCTTGCGTTCTGCGAACGAGCGGCGCCTCGTGGTTCCATCCCAAAGAGGCATGAAATCGCTCTCACGGACATTTTCCTGGACCGTTCCTACCTGGTGGAATGACCTGCCGATCTCAATTCGTGCTGCCGAGTCTGTAGCCATTCTTAAAAAACATCTTAAGACACATCTTTTCCATTTGCACTTGACCAATACAGAATAGCACTTACTGATCACCACAGCAACGACCAAAAGCGTACACTCCGGGATCATATCTACGTCTCTCATCCGGATTTGCGCCTTCAGGCGGGTATGTTACATAGTAATCATAACTATCAGAATCCAGTGTTCTGTATATTGCGTACGTGAGTTTTTGTTGTAGATGGCTATTGCTGCGCGTTTAGCTAGAATACAAAACCAACCCATTGGGCCACTGAATCTGCATTAACGACAACAGCTGGGGCAACAGCCTTAGTCCTAATGGGTTGTAGCTATCTTAGCTATCAAAATCCAGTGTTCGGCACTGTGCGGACGTGAGTTTTTGTTGTAGATGTCTGTCTTTAAAAAAAAAAAAAAAAAAAAAAAAAAAAAAAAAAAATTGTGTATTGTGCTAATTAATTGAGATTTCTTACAGCTCTTACAGGTTTTTGGCCTTGTCTGTTCCGTTGCTTCTATTACTCTCCCCTTTTTTGTAAGTCGCTTTGGATAAAAGCGTCTGCTAAATGATTAAATGTAAATGTAAATGTTAAGGGTGCTGTTTAAAATCCTGCCGTGCCACAGAGCACCATATAAAATGTATATATTTCCCTCAAATCGTCAATAGCCCGTTTCCACCAAAATTACCCGGAACAATTTGTACCAGGAACTTTTTTACAGGAACTTTTCTCCCCCCCAGACCTGCAGCTGTCTGCGTTTCGACCGCGATAAAGTTCCGAGAAGATTAGGCAAATTAGTCCGGTGATGTAGGACTGCACGCGACTGTTCCTCCAAGCCAGTGACGGACAAGGCTGTCACTTTTTATTCGATATTCGAATATGCATTCGAAGATGACGTGAAATATCCGTAATCGAACTATAAATAAACTATCCGGTTTTTAAAGTGCCATGTAGCGCAATTTTTTTTTTACTGTCGGTGCGTTTACATGGAGCACTGTAATCGGTTTAGTCCAATCTGAAGGAAAATGCTCCATATAAACACCTCAATCGTAATAAAAATGCCCAAACTGAATGAAATTGTAATCGTTTTGAGATGGGTGGATAAATCTTTTCATGAATCGATCAAACGAAACATTCACTATGTAAATGACCTGACCGGATTACTTTTGAGTGTGCGTCCATGTGACAACAGCGCGCGCCCCACTGAAGAGCACACGTCGCGCTCATGCACCAAGCATGTTGACAAGAGAGGAAAATACATTTTTCTGAGGGATAATCTTTTTATTTCATAAGAAGTTATGAAGATAATGTTGGCATAATGACACTGCCCCTAAGCCTATGTAAGCAAACAATCAACTTCTTCAACTGCGCCTGACATTAGAATTATTTTTTTCTGAGATGATTATTACACTTTACAACAAATGAATAGCTTTTATAAAACCGTAAAGTCCTGGTGGCCGTTGAGAGTTGCTATGGCATCCGTAAACACATTCCAGCTGCTGGAGATGACGGCGTTGTAGATAATTGAATATATTCGAATGCATTGCTTGATATTTGATATCCGTTCGAATTAGATTTTTTTTCAAAAATGACAGCCCTAGCGGACAGTAATCATTTTTGTGTGTACCGATTGAAAGATTTAGTGGATTTAGTTATTATAAGCTATTTATTTGTTTAAATAATCATCTCAGAAAAAATAATAATTCTTCTGTCAGGCGCAGTTAAAGTAAAAAACTGCCTGGGGCAATATACGCTGTGTCATTACTCCAACATTATCTTCATTATCTTATAACTTACGAAATAAAAAGTTAACCCCTCAGAAAAATTAACTTTCCTCTCTTGTCAACATGAGCGCGGCGTGTAAGACTTTTAAAAATGCAGAGTTGAACCTAAATGCTGCGAGCTCAACCAATCAGCATGTTCAGCGCCCAAGTCCCGCCCTCGAAAGTTCCTGAACTTTGAAAAAGTACTACCCCGCGAGCAGGGCATAGACCGTAAAAAAATATGGACGACTCGACATCATCCGTTTCCGCTTGCCATATTTGAAGCTTTCAGGCAGCCTTGCACGGCGCGGACATCTTGGGACCGAGTCTGCGCAGTAGCGATTTCGGGACCGGAGTTGCGCAGTAGAGCGCAGGAAGTAGAGCAGGAAGTACAGTCGCGATATCAAAAGCCCGCCCACACTCTCGCAGATGCAGAACAATTAATTATGTTGGTGTGAAATAAACAGTTATTGGAAATGTAGAAATTAAAGCTAAAGCTCTAATCTGCTCCCAAAAATTTCAAAAAAAGTCAGTTAGTGCCTCAGTGACAACTTCACTCACAGAAGCCGTCAGTCTTAGCTGTCAATCATGACGTCACACCCCCCGTTTTTATAGCATCAGATAACTAACTAAAACTAAACTTATTTTAAACTTGAAATGAAATCATCGTGATGATAACTGCCTTCAATGACATAAACTAACTTTGGGGGAACATTTTTGAAGTGTAATTTTATTATTTAGTTTGCCTCGCGTCCATTAGAAATCACAGAGGGGCGGCTATACTGGGACCGGTCACCGGGGGGCGATCGAGGCGCGAAAGCTTCAGTAAATGAGAGGGAGACTGCAGGCTTGGAGCAGGGCCGTTTGGAGGGGGAAATATTTACCCGGAACTTCATTTATACCCTGGTTCCTGCGGTCTAAACACACGAAGTACCGCCCAAAGTTCCTAGTTCCTGGGTAAAGTTCCTGTGGTGGAAACGGGGCTAATGTACATACCGATTTCACCCTGTGCTCTTCTGTCAGAAGTCGATTCAAAATTGAGCTTGTGCGTATATAATGTGTGTGTCTGGTGTGTTAGGCATAATCGGCTTAAGAACGTGCATGTAAACACACTCAAAGTGTTCTTTTCCTCTCTAGGCAGGTCTTTTTTAGGTTTATTTCTCAAAATGTTCTTTTATATATTTGTGTGAAGTTCTGCATTTCAATCGCGGCTTTAAAATGTTGTGAGAGAACGTTTTGCGAATGTTTATCCACCACTTTACCTTTTATTTAAACTTAAATAAGAAAGCCATTGTCAGTTCGCCATTGTGCCTTTCCAACCGTTTTTAATTTTTTTTGCTGTGTGCAGTGTGTAAAGGAAAATAAAAATAGTTTTACCCTCCTGCTGATTAGTTATCATGCCCCTCCCAACTACATACACATAGATGATTTGACTATCAGTCGACCATAGGAAGATTCCACATATCCGATTCGAATGTGTAAATCCTTAGTCGGGGACACCCTTAATATAAAGTGATAGAGTGTCTTCAGTAATTTTGGACTAAACCGTTAAATTAATATGGATTAGTTTTATGATCTCTTCATGAATTTTTAGAAGCATCGAAATTGGTAGTTGCATAGCTGTCAATGGAGTGACAGAAGTGATCAGATTTCATAAAAAATATCTTGTGTTGTGAAGATGAACGAAAGTCTTACTAGTTTGGAACGGCATGAGGGCGGGATACTGATAACCCTTTTTTTCATTTTTGAAAGAACTAACCCTTTAAGAATGTCTGCCAACAGAATAGTCAGGTCTCCAATTTAACATTTTCAAGTGACTGATCACATCTAAATTTTTCAGTTGGCTGAATTGAATTTCTGTGAATTAAATTTCATCAATTCACAGAATTTCAATTCGGCCAACTGAAAAATTTAAGGGGGGGGGGCACTGAGTTTCAGTCAATCTCACGTCAATCTTGAGAACCTATAGAGTAGTATTGCATCCTTCATATCTTCGAAAAGTCTTTAGTTTTATTATATTTATAAAAGAAATCTAGGCTGTACCGAGACTTTCCGGGAAAAAACGTGCGGATGGAGGCGTATCGTGTGGCCGGAGCTAAAGAATGACGAGCGCACAGCTTGCATTGAGAGCGTCTGAAAGCGGTGACATCCTCAAGCGTGGAAAAGAAAACGTTAATAAATCATGGCTATCAATCAGATTAAACTAATACGATCCAGAATCAGATTTGTATTCGACTAAACCTTAGCAGTAGCAAGCAAAACGTTTTTGCACGTCAGACTAGTGTAACGTTATACAGAGAACAATGGAGTAACCGTCCTGTGACAGCAGTGAGTGCAGCCTTTATGGGCGTGCATTTCCTCTCTCACTCCGGTCACGCACACAGCACCTTTTCCCGTACGGCCCATACAAGGACCTTCCACTTTATAGACGTCAAGCGGACCCATACTCGAAAAAAACTCTCCGAAACTTGTGAGAAACCGGAAGTAGTATTTTTGATACAGAAATACTCCATCAAACGTCCAACTTAGTGTAACTTAGTGAAACTTTGTCTATGTTTAGGATAGGAATCTTAGGAAGTCTTTAACAGTGTAAATATGCATGAAACATATGTCCCCCCTGTTTCCCTGTTTTTTTATTCTGTTTTGCAAGAAACATATGCATTAGTAATTTTTCATTATAATATAATAGTTTTACAAGTGTTACTTTTTTTGGAAAGCTCTCAAAGCTACTTACATTAACTTTATTTATAATATTTTAGCTGTGCAGCTGTCATTGAGATGAATTGCAATGCTAATGGATAGCTTTCTCCAGATATTACAAGCAACCAATTTCCTTCATAGCTGTGCTAGTTTCATTTTTCTCAAAACACTCTGTGGTCTTTTTCATTTTACATAATAAAATAATAAAACTCAAATCAATATTTCATGTCCCCTTATTTATTTATGTGGTAAGCAGTCGTAATAAGTGATAATCTACATACAGTCAGGCATTAGCACAAAAAACCCTTTAGGGTGATATAAGACCACTCATCTTTGTGCCATGGTCCTTACCACACTATTGAATATTGTTTTGTGGTCCTGACCACACTATTGAATATTGTTTTG
Organism: Pseudorasbora parva; assembly: GCF_024679245.1. Taxonomy (NCBI): domain Eukaryota; kingdom Metazoa; phylum Chordata; class Actinopteri; order Cypriniformes; family Gobionidae; genus Pseudorasbora; species Pseudorasbora parva. The sequence goes on from NC_090184.1 coordinate 38,064,127, forward strand.
TGGTCCTGACCACACTATTGAATATTGTTTTGTGGTCCTGACCACACTATTGAATATTGTTTTTTGGTAAAGACCAGTTTGTGCATTTTGAGTAAATCTTATGTGCATTTATCTCCTTTGTCATCATTAACCATGTAAGGCCTGATATTCAAAATAATAGCCTGACAAATCTAATATTTTAAAATGGACCAGTTTATTGAGCCTTTAGACAAAACAAACAAAAATGCATGTTTTTTTTTTTTTTTGGTTATACTTTAGTTTAGGGTCCAATTCTCACTATTATCTTGCTGCTTTTTATGATCAGCCGGCAATTAGATTTTGCCCTGCAGCTCAGTCTGAAAACCTGCACATTCATTTATCCTGCTTCTGTTACACTTTCCAGGAACCAATCACAGATTGGCTTATCCACCTGCTGCGCTATTGGCGGGTTAAACACAATGATGGATAGAGAAGCGATGGTTCAGTGCCTGTTGATCACGCTTCTTGTGGTCTGATTGGTTAAAGGACTATCCAATTGTGTGTAGAGTCATTTGAATTATGCTCGTTGATCACGCCTCTTGTGCAGCAGAAAATACAGAGCAGACTCCCCAGACTAATGTTCAGTCTTAAAAGATTGAGCTTGGTCTGGTGATAGCCAGGCAGGTTGCTTATAGCATTCATATCATATGCATATAATATGATATGATATAGTGAGAACAAAGTTCACATTCGAAAAAACCCCCAAAAGAGATCAATTTGGAGCATTTTCTGATATTTATACAGCCAAAACTTAAGATGAAATTCTGATAAGATGAAATTCTGATAAGATATTTATAATGTTACTTGCATAAAATGCATATAAATATCAGTTGTTATGCTATATTTACCAATAATGTCTTTTAGTTTTATGATCAAAGCTCTAGTTTTTGATGTGGGGGACAAAACGTATAATGCGAAGCGATGCAATGATGATTGAGAGATGTACAAATAGACAACAGCCATATTTAATACTCACATTTTAACATGATGGATAATCATGTAAACCTAAGTTGCTTCCGTCCAGTAAATGTTCATCTTTAAAGGACTTTGTTTACTTTATAAAAGTCATTAAAGATTTTGCAGCAAAAATTGTCCAAATGTATTATGAATATATCAGCATTATACTGACTGCCCTGTTTTCTAGATAACACCATTAGCCATCGAAAAACCCATATGGGTCAGCAACTGCAACATAATTTCATTTTTCATTGCTTTGTTAGGATGTACAACTTTCTTTATTCCAGGTCCACTGATTTATGAACCACCTGCTTCACTTGGTAATCATACTCTTACTAATTTCCTGCTAGACCTCACAATAACGGCCATAATACTTTTCCAGAAGCATATCTATATCTTTCTGCACCGAAGAATAGCTGTCACAAATCTGCTGAAAACTGCCTATGTGGATACTGTAACACAGTAGCATTCAGTCCACAATAAAAAGGGGAATTTTAAAAGGATACACACACTCTCACACAGACACAGACACACACAGACAGACACACACACACACACTAATCATAATCACCCGCAAATGGACACTTATCCATAATCAGGCACAGACATAAAATCTGTACAAACACACACACACAGATGCATTTCAACTCAATACACATTCATATAAGTAAACAACTCCCATGCAAACTCCTCTCCGCTGTCAGATTAGATTATATGGTGCAGGAAACAGGGGCATGAAATCTGTGGCAGCTGCCCCAGGCTGAGAGACACAAGGCTGCAGGCATATACACACACACACAGATTAGACACACACACATGCCTACACAACAACATACACACACTAACCAATGCTGCGAGTAGACAGACACACAAGAAGGTCAGAACGAGAGAGGCAAATTCCACTCAAAAGTGAGCATCAATATGCCTATCTCCTTTCCAAGGGCAAGACATTATGTCACTGCCACTTATTATGAATCCTTGATAACATAGCAGCAGAAATTATTAACCTACAGCTGTAGCAAATTAAACTTTTGTGTAAAATACTTCCTCTTCATCTAGCACAAACAAAAATGAAGATATGAAAATATGTACAGAAAAGTACATTTCCCATTTAGTCCTTGAGTGCATGCGGATGGTTTGAATACCAGTTAATATATATATATTAAATTAGCTCAGGTTATAAAATGAATTGTGCCATTATCATGTGATCATAAATGATAAAATGACTTCCTTTGCATGTGCACTTCACTAACGGCGAAGAGCGTCTCCTTTCCGCAGTGCCCTTCAAATGTGCAAAAATGCAATTTGGAAGTTGCCCAGAAAAAGAGTGAGAAAAAGATCTTAAAATCTTAAAGTCAACTTGAAATCTTAAAGGGGTAGTTCACCCAAAAATGCCTACCCCCAGTGCATCCAAGATGACTTTGTTTCTTTAGTAGAACACAAAGACATCAAATAATCGGTTTGTGTGAGAAACCGAACAGTATTCATATTATATATAAATATTATATAAAACAGTATGTTGTCACAAGCCGCAGGGTTTAATTTGGATTTGTCTGTGCATGTTTTTTTTACTCTCACAGATTTTTTTACCATTCACATGCATTATACATTATATTAATTTGTGTTCTACTGAAGAAACAAAGTCACATATATCTTGGATGCCCTGGGGGTAAGCAGATAAACATCTAAGTTGTATTTTTGGGTGAAGTATACCTTTAAATTATACATTTAAGTTTGAATTCTACACACACACACACACACAAAATTGGGAAAAGGACTTGATTTTATACATCAGGAATTGACTAAATTGTGAAAACTGGGAGTTAAAAAGGCTGGCACAAGTTACTATTATTTAATTTTTTTTTTAATAATGCGCACTATAAGTAAACAAGAACTGGGGACTTCATGTTGACTTTGAATGAACATGCAAACGCACAAATAGCAAAGACACACATGCAAATGTTGCACATAAAGCCGTAAATATGCAAACAGCCATGAACACTCATACCCTCAGTGACACATGAATGATTTCAGCTATTCTGGCTGAATGGCACAACCCCTCTAACCCAGGCAGAACCGCACTTGTTTAATATGCAGCCTCGCTTCCTCTATATCCCCTTTTTCTTTCCAGAAACACCCTCTAATACAGCATAATTGCTCCTTGTCATTTTGTGCACAGCACCTCAAAAAGCAGAATGACTCAAGACATTATGGGGCGGGAGCCTGCAGGGTCAGCACAGCCTAAACACCCCCTGAGCTCAGCACTTATGCCTGTGATGTACGCAAGGCATTACAAACAACGAATCACACCAACGAGCCCAATCCATCTCCTGTACAGCCACTCACACAAGCAGGAGCCTGTCAAGAGGAATTTAAAAAAGGTGATTTTGTCCCCTGCACTTTTCTGAGCGTGCGCCCCATTTTGAATCTCAATTCATGCCAAAAACACAAAATAAAACAAGTGACAATTTGCGCAGAGGATATAGGCAAACTCTAGTCTATTGTTTTTGCTGTTGTTGTTGTTGATAAGAAATTGAAATAGCACAAGGAATTCAGAAGTTTAAGTCAGTAAGATGTTTCAATGTTTTTGAAAGAAACCTTTTCTGTTTACCAAGTCCGTTTATTTAATTAAAACACGTTAAAAACAGTAATATTGTGACACATTTTTACAATTTCAAATAGCACATAGCTATTTGAATATATTTTAAATGTAATTTATTCCTGTGATCAACGCTGTATTTTCAGCATCATTACGCCAGTCTTCAGTGTCACATGACCCTTCGGAAATTATTTAATATGCTGATTTGGTGCTCGTTAAACATTTATTATTATCATCAATGTATAAAATGATTGTGCAGCTTAATATTTTTGTGGAAACCATGATACATTTTTTTCAGCATTCACTTATAAACAGCATTTATTTGAAAATGAAATCTTGTGTTATTTTACTGTCAGCTTTAATCAAATGAATGTGCCCTTGCTGAATACAAGTATTCATTTCTTCTTAAAAAAAAATCTTACTGGATCTAAAACTTTTGAATGGTATATATAGTAGTCAAAAAACTGACGTCTGGCCAAGGTAAAGTGACATCGTCACCCTTATTTAAATATTAAAAATGCGTTTATCTTGTAGGTATATTGCATTCACTAAGGAATTTTTAATTGCGTAGTTGTGCATGGAGTCAATCGTTTTATTTGTGATAATGCAAAATGCAATGACATTTGCCAAATTGTGCCAACATTTCGGCCAGGCTGCCATACAAAGAAATGATGAACACAAGCAAAAACAAGATAGAGCCAACTAAATATTAACAAATAATTATGTTGTAGCCAATGTATGCTTTTTCCTGCGAGCAATGTTTAAACTGATGGTTTAAATACAATCCTATTATATTATATTAAAAGTAAAATGTCTGAGCAATGGTGAAAATGCTTTGCACTGGCTTTGCATTCAGCTTACTACTTTTTATTACACTGCACACTAAAAAATCAACCTCCAATGGTCAATCGCTGCATTCTGCTATAAATGATTTTAAGCATAAGAACCATTAAACGATAATTGACTGTTGTCACATTCGACACTCACATCACTCTGAGGGGTCTTTCTTCTCACATAATAAAATAATTTCAACTTAAGTGTCTATTTACATGAAATATTGTACAGTCAGGTGGTAATTATGACAAAAAAATATATACAAGACCCCTACACTGCCTTGTGGTCTTAATCACCCTGTTAGGGTTTATTTTGCGATTATGATAGGCTGACTCTACATTAACCCTTACATAATAACTTTCATTAATATATAATGAGCAAACATTATTTACTGCTTAACAGATCAGTAGCTGAACTACAATACATTAAAATATAAACATATATGAACATGTAAGATGTCTAATGATGTTTCTATCTATCTGAATGCACATTAACTAATGATCTGTTAAGCATTATATAAAGAAATAATGTTGGTTAATGAAAGTCATTAGAACATGTTATCCAATGAGCTGATACACAGGTGGTGTGAATGATGCAACATTGCTTCAACTAAGTGAATAAATTAAATGTTACAGACATTTAGAACGTGTCTTACCGTGACGGTTTTAATGCGGCCGCCGCCTTTGGTACAGGTCCATCCGGAGCGATTGAAGAGCAGTCCACAGATCTCGCCCTCTGAACATGGGGACATCTCACACCACTGTTTGCTTTTCACTATCCGGGCTACAAACATACAAACAAAGAGGTTGTTTAAGCAACACTACCTTAAAGGGACAGTTCACCCAAAAATGAAAACTCTGTCAACCTCTACAAATTTCTACAAAGATATTTTGACGAATATGGGTAACCAAATAGTTGACGGGTAAACAATGCATCAACTGTTTGGTTACAAACATTCTTCAAAATATCTTTTTTTGTGTTTAGCAGAGCACATACAGTGGCTACGGAAAATATTCAGACCCCCTTAAAATTTTCACTCTCAGTTGTATTGCAGCCATTTGCTGAAATCATTTAAGTAAAAAATGTCTTCTGATTAATGTACACACAGCACCCCATATTGACAGAAAAACACAGACTTGATGACATGTTTACAGATTTATTAAAAAAGAAAAACTGAAATATCACATGGTCCTAAGTATTCAGACCATTTGCTCGGTATTTAGTAGAAGAACACTTTTGATCTAATACAGCCACAAGTCTTTTTGGGAAAGATGCAACAAGTTTTTCACAACTGGATTTGGGGATCCTCTGCCATTCCTCCTTGCAGATTCTCTCTAGTTCTGTCAGGCTGGATAGTAAACGGTGGTACATTTTCAGGTCTCTCCAGAGATGCTCAATTGGGTTTAAGTCAGGGCTTTGGCTAGGCCATTCAAGAACAGCCATGGAGTTGTTTTGAAGCCACTCCTTCGTTATTTTAGCTGTGTGCTTAGGGTCATTGTCTTGTTGGAAGGTGAAACTTCAGCCCAGTCTGAGGTCTTGAGCACTCTGGAGAAGGTTTTTGTCCAGGATATCCCTGTACTTGGCCGCATTCATCTTTCCCTTGATTGCAACCAGTCATCCTGTCCCTGTAGCTGAAAAACACCCCCACAGCATGATGCTGCCACCACCATGCTTCACTGTTGGGACTGTATTGGACAGGTGATATTTTTCTCCACACATGCCGCTTAGAATTAAGTCCAAAAAGTTCTATATTGGTCTCATCAGACCAGATATTCTTATTTCCCACCATTTTGGAGTTTTTAGGTGTTTTTTTTTTTAGCAAACTTTCATGTCTCTTGCACTGAGGAGAGGCTTCCGTCGGGCCACTCTGCCATAAAGCCCGGACTGGTTGAGGGCTGCAGTGATGGTTGACTTTCTACAACTTTCTCCCATCTCCCGACTGCATCGCTAGAGCTCAGCCACAGTGATCTTTGGGTTCTTCTTTACCTCTCTCACCTAGGCTCCTCTCCTCCGATAGCTCAGTTTGCCTGGACGGCCAGCTCTAGGAAGTGTTCTGGTCATCCCAAATATCTTACATTTAAGGATTATGGAGGCCACTATGCTCTTAGGAACCTTAAGTACAGCAGAATTGTTTTTGTAACCTTGGCCAGATCTGTGCCTTGCCACATTTTTTTCTCCGAGCTCTTCAGGCAGTTCCTTTGACCTCATGATTCTTGTTTGCTCTGACATGCACTGTGAGCTGTAAGGTCGTATATAGACAGGTGTGTGGCTTTCCTTATCAAGTCCAATCAGAATAATCAAACACAGCTGGACTCAAATGAAGGTGCAGAACCATCTCAAGGATGATCAGAAGAAATGGACAGCACCTGAGTTAAATATCAGCGTCACAGCATAGGGTCTGAATACTTAGGACCATGTTATATTTCATTTTTTGATTTTTAATAAATCTGCAAAAATGTCAACAATTCTGTGTTTTTCTGTCAACATGGGGTGCTGTGTGTACATTAATGAGGAAGAATGATTAAATGATTTTAGCAAATGGCTGCAATATAACAGAGTAAAAAATGTAAGGGGGTCTGAATACTTTATGTACCCACTGTAAATTTAGCGTGAATAATTGATGACAGATTTTAAAATATTGGGCCAACTATTCCTCTAACGCATCGGTCATATGTGACTGATACAAAATAAAATAAATGTTAAATTCAGTATTGATGGTACAATGTGATGGAATTGATGGATAAATGTAAAAAATTAAAAGAGATCTAATCTTACCATTATCAAGTCCATCTTTGATTACATGAAGAAACTGAAAAAACGGAGACAAAATCCACAAGAACTGCGACAACATCTCCAAGACGCTTGAAGAAACCCTCCTGCAATGCTCCCTGAAAAACTATGAGCAAGTGTACCAGGACGAAAGCTGTTTAAAACGCAAAGGGTGGTCACACCAAACACTGATTTGATTTAGTTATTAGGAGTTAATTGATAAACAAAATCTATTTATGACATCATTTTTGAAAGCATTCTCACTTTACAGCCTTTTTACACAAATGTCTAAAACTGTTCACAGTACTGTAGCTTTGCAGGAGGGTTTCTTCAAGCGTCTTGGAGATGTTGTCACAGTTCTTGTGGATTTTGTCTTTGTCATTTTTGTCAGTTTCTTCATGTAATCACAGACAGACTCGATGATGGTGAGATTAGATCTCCGTATGGATCAAACAGCTGCTGTCAGACTCCTTTTACAAAAATCTCACTGGAATGGATTATTACAATTACTGGCAAAATAAATGTTTGAAAATGTAAACTGATATTACCTACTGACAAACTATTGGTAAACATATAAATAACTGTCTTAGAATTTTTTTTTTGGGGGGGGTGAAAATACTAACGTGCCTAAGACTTTTGCACAGTACTGTATGTTGGAAGTTTGGTGCTGTCAGCGAGGCATGCAAACGACAGCCACGCAGCTCTTAGACGGTAAGCTTTACTTTGAGAGTTAGTCTTTCTGCATTAGCAATCATCTAAAGTTACACTCTGACACGCTGTATCTCTTGGCACAGTCGTTTTACACATATTTGGAGCCACCAATTGTTGCGGGTGTATTATTGACTTGTAAAAATTTAGACCCTAAATATTAGATCAACATGATTTATCAGATATAGTTCTACGAAAAAAACACTTTCTTATAATCGGAACAATACGGTCATTTTTTCTCTTTTTTTTCCATCACCATGTCCCTTTAGCGGCTCTTTATAACACCGAACCAAAGTTTCTATGAAAATAAATAAATATGGCCGACGTTCTACATCAAAACACATCAAATCAATTGCAGCTTATGCACAATAATCTGCTGCATTAAAACAGTTGTTTAGTTAAGTGCTGTACTTTTGTTTGCATGTAGAGTACAACATCATAAAGAACAGTACATAAACTGTACATTGCTGTCACTGGGGCGGTACCCGCCTAAGGTACAAAACCAAAAAGGTACTAATATGTACCTTTAAGATACTAATACACACTCTTAAAGTACTGATATTTACCTTTTAAAGGTCCCGTTCTTCGCGATTCCATCTTTCAAACTTTAGTTAGTGTGAAATGTTGCTGTTAGAGCATAAATAAAGCTATAAAATTATAAAGCTCAAAGTTCAATGCCAAGTGAGATATTTTATTTAACAGAAGTTCCCTTTCAAAGCCTACAGCGAACGGCCGGTTTAGACTACACCCCTGCAATTCCTTCAGGAATGACGTCACTAGAACCGTTTGTTGACTAAACCTCCGCCCATAAGAACATGCAAAATAGGGGGCGTGGTCTTGTTGCTCTCCCACGTGGAGAAGAGCGCGCATTCAGCGCTTGCATCTCCCCGTTACGGTAAGAGGCGGGACCTTTCCGGTCAAAGTGCGCTAAGCTGCTGTCCAATCACAACACGGGAAGCGCTGGCCCAATCAGAACTCGTTATGTATTTCTTAAGGAGGGACTTCATAGAACAAGGAAATCATCAGGCCGTTTTTCGGACAGAGGAAACAGCGCTGTACAGATAAGTAAATTGTGTGAAAAATACTGTGTTTTTTTACACGCGAAACATGAACTCATGTTATATTGCACACTGTAAACATAATCTTCGAAAACACGCGAAGAACGGGACCTTTAAGGTATTAATATGTACCATTTAGGGGTGAGTAAGGTACAAAGATGTACCTTTTTTACTTCAGTACCTTAGGGTACTGGCCCAGTGACAGCACCTTTTTTTCTGAGAGTGTGTGTGGGGCTAAATTATTAGAAAATGTAGGACAAATTTGATCATTCACCAATTTAAGGGTGCATTACATGCAGAAAGGTCCAAGGTGATAAATGGTTCAAAAAGGTTCAAATTTAAAATAAAAAATATTTAAGAAATAATAGAAATGTGCTTTATGTTAGTTTAGATATTAGATATGTGGTATTTCTATATTCTGTAAGAAAAATGGGTAAAATGTGAAGATGACATTTTAAAAATGGCAATGTGTCTGTCATTTTACCCCATTTTTTATTTTAATGGGTTTTTATCAAAGACTTTTTTTTTCTACAACTCTTTGAGATCCAACAGCCATCACACAAAAAACACCCAACCTTTATATTCAACATAAAATATGCATTTGTATATGAAAGTGGATTTGAGATTATGGCAAAGTCATGCATGTTTCAGTAAGCAGCCTGCAGGCCCCTGATTCACTGCACACTTCATTATCTTCACATTGTAGAACCCAAACCATCAAACAACTCAAAGAGAGCTACAGCAGACATGTGCATGCACTGAGGCTCCCGTTTTCAGTTCTCTTGTTTGCTCTGTAGATCCATGTAAAATTCCATAAACCCCTGCTGTTCCTGTGCTTCAGACACAGATCAACCAGTGTTCAGACGGTGACGGGAACAAAACAGGTCAAAGAGGATGTAGAGCATCAGACAATCAGAAGATGGCTGCGTCTCGCCTGCACACCAGGAAAGAACAATAACAAATGAGGTCCCTGTAACATTCTCCAAGATAGCAATTGCTCCTGCTTCTCAGATGTTTCCACTGAAATAAATGCCACAGTTATCTCTTGTATATGGGGAATCCGAAAAGATCTCAAACTCAGCTTAGATTTGCCAGAACGCAAACATTTCTCATCATATTCTTCCAAAATGAGTTAAACTATAAATATTAATTTGATATAATCTTACTACATCAACAAAATGAATGATTTTGGCTTCTATTTTTATTTCCCTGAAGAAAGTTAATACTTAAACGAAACTGAACATGTATGTGCACAGAATACATTCCCAGGATTATCCTTAAATTCTGCAAAATCCTCAATTTCATTAATATACCATTTCCGTTGAGACCTCAGTTCCTTGATTACTCTGTCCATGCAATTTTCTGCGCACAAAGGCTCAGCTTCTTTTTAGAAATTTCCTGTCACCAGACGCTTAAGATATGTTTACAACCATTTTCTTGATCTGAAACACAGCAGGCCTTTCATGGCAATTCTTATGAATATTAAGTGTGAAGACGTTATCAAAGCTCCATCCCTGAATTTATCAAAGTAAAGTGGTGCCGGTGAAATAAAGGATTATGTCTTTAAACCGATCCAGAGCAAAAGCTGTGGATGGCCAAGCCAGCTCTACAGATCTCATCCAAGTCCTCCTGTCCCCAGGGGGGGCCGAAAACAATCAAATCCATCCCACATCACATAAACAAGCCTCCCTCTGAGGGACAGTATTCAAAAGCACAAATACAACTGGGCCATGAAGAAGGAAAACAAAGAGCGCTAAAGAAAATCAATGGGCTTAAATGAAGCTGGAATGCTTCAGCGGGGTATTTAGCGCACAGTCGGTCAGGGTGTCTGAGCAGTGATGCCTCATGCTGAGGAATGGCTATATTGAGGTAACGCTTGTGATTACACACTCACTACAGCTGAAATCTAGTTGAAAGAAGTACACCCAGTCCATGTGTGTGGACTAGTTTTAACATCTGTGAGAAATATAAGAAAATTAGAAAATGTTCTAAATGTGAAAATAAATTGTCTAACGAAAAGTTTAATAAAAATAAAAGCATTTACTGGGTAGGGTTAGGGATAGGTGTAAGGAGGGCTTTTAGTGTTCCTTTAAGGCGGCATCCATTTAAAGGTCCTGTTCTTCGCGATTCCATCTTTCAAACATTAGATAGTGTGAAAAGTTGCTGTTGGAGCATAAATAATACCTGTAAAATTATAAAGCTCAAAGTTCAATGCCAAGCCAGATATTTTATTTAACAGAAGTTCCCTTTCAAAGCCTACAGCGAACGGCCGGTTTGGACTACAGCCCTGCACTTCCTTCAGGAGTGACGTCACTAGAACCGTTTGTTGACTAACCCTCCGCCCACAAGAACACGCAAAATAGGGGGCGTGGTCTTGTTGCTCTCCCACGTGGAGAAGAGCACGCATTCAGCGCTTGTACCTCCCAGTTATGGTAAGAGGCGGGACCTTTCCGGGCAAAGTGTGCTAAGCTGCTGTCCAATCACAACAACACGGGAAGCGCTGGCCCAATCAGAACTCGTTACGTATTTCTGAAGGAGGGACTTCATAGAACAAGGAAATCATCAGGCCGTTTTAAGGGACAGAGGAAACAGCGCTGTACAGATAAGTCAATTGTGTGAAAAATACAGTGTTTTTTTACACGCGAAACATGAACTCATGTTATAGTAAACACTCTAAACATAATCAAAGCTTCGAAAACACGCGAAGAACGGGACAGGTATTATTTATACTCTAACAGCAACATTTCACACTAACTTAAGTTTAAAAGATGGAATCGCAAAGAACGGGACCTTTAAAACCTTTAAATTTGGCCAACTGAATTTTTTTTTTCAGGGTATGCCTACCAGCTCTAATACTGTGAACTAATACACATAATAGAAAACAAAATACTTTTAACAAATTATATACATTTAGTTTCTCTGAGAATCAAAACCAGTAATTTCCAAAGCAACATTTCTATTTACCTTTTCATCTCATCCTAAAATGGAAACACCTCGTATAAACAAACCAGAAAAGGTGCTGATCCATCGCTGCCTTTAATGACCTGATCTAAAAACAAGCCTTTAATGTAAAATAAGAATATAGCCTTAATTATCATTAATGCATGTGAGATGCAAATACGTCTCATTGGGTACGGTGAAGTGCTCTAACTAGGCCACACAGGGAGCAGAGACCGGCAGATTACAGCGCACATGGAGTTTAGCAGATATTTTCGTACCCTATTTGTTTCATGTGAAGCCTGATGAGGCTCCTGAGCTGCGCTCTCCGCTGTAGAGGCAGCCAGTGAACACATGGCCTCCTGGGGAGCGCGCTCCAAACTCACTCATCATTAACTGCTTGCAAATAGACAGAACAAGAATACTTTCTCTTTCAGGGTCACTGTATATGGGGCAGGCATATGCAAAATCTCCCCAGAAATACACAGAAAAGCAGCGGAACAAGAATCAATATAAACACGCAGCAGCCCACGAAACTAGATAATTTCCTGTTCCTCCGTGCGAGATAAAAAAGATACCACCCACTGACCAGTGCATTTATGTGGAGAGAAGGAGTCCAGCTTTAAAAAGGATGAATCACACCTACACACACCGATGGTCCCATGGTAGCTCTGTTCTGCATCATGACTCGATCCGTCTCTCTCTGTCTGCATACAACACCTGAGCCGGCTCCATCCACCTACACTGATTCAGACGTCTCCAGACACCCTCCCTCGCTCCCGAGACCCTTGACCATCTGCACCCCGGACTCATCTGCCAGACACAGCCTCACCTGCAGACTGACATCTAACCGGATAGAGCACAAGAGCGAGCACACACTTTTTAAGTAATGTGGGCTCAGGAAATATATTTCCATTCATTTTCTCTACTTTTGAAAATCATTCAGTGAAGAGTGCAAAACTATAAATATAGGTGGTTTGCCTGAAGGACACGTCTTGTCGATTAATCTGTGGACTAACTTAACCTTGAAGCCCTGAAGGATTTTTAAAAGCTGGACATTTGAACTTGAAGCACAGAAAACAACAATAACAAAGCAGTCCCTATTTAAAGCACCAACACTAAAAAAAATCTATCTTCAGACAGATACGGATGAACAGATGGATGGATGGATGGATGGATGGATGGATGGATGGTGGCATTAAATGGTTACTTCAACATTTTAGCATATAGCTTTGTATCAGTGGGAACCCGGTTGTATCCCCCGATGTCGCAAATATCGTTATTTTGCATCATCAGAAGATTTTTTTCTCCAGAGGCTAAAGACTACAGCCAGCAGAGGGAGCTATTTCCGCATGTTTTCAACCGGTCCATGGGCGGTGGGATCACACTCACAGCGCTCAGCTCGGGGCAGCTGCGGGCATTCATGTAAACGGTGCGGATGCAGTGCAAAGTGAGTGTTTTAACTTTTCAAATTAATTCTTATTAAAGTAAAGCTTATTAAGGCATAAACTGAAAATTAACCAGACTGTTATCTGACTCCGGCTGCGTTTGCGGTTTGACTCTTTTTCGGCTCACTCAAATTTTATTGACACGTTCAGTTTTTAATTGTAGTGTCTGTTATTTAACTGATTTTATGAAGTTGAATGCGGTGGGCAATTGATCCAGTAATCCAGTGGCGGTGGCTTGAGGAGTTGCCTCTTAGGGCAATGCATTCTGGGAGTTGTTGTCTTTCATCCCCATGAGACAAAAAAATATTTTCTGTATTTTCTCAGTCAAGGAACCAAATATAATTTTTTTTTTCTTCACATTTCTACTACATTAATGACCCAGTTTAAATGCTAAATCACTGAAGTAACCCTTTAACAACATGTAAGCATTAAACCGATCAAAAGTGACAGTAAATTAATTATTATGTAATTATTTTATGTAATATTTTGTAATATTTCATTATTATTGAAAATATTGTATAATATTACTGTAAGTTTTTTTTGAATTGGTGAAATAAATGCAGTATTAGTGTGTGAGAGTGTATTTAGTGCTCGAACTCCATGTAAATGAAGCTAAAATCATACCAACTTATGGATTCATACATTTTCACTTAAAAATCAATTTCCATTTATCACAGCCCTTCTGTTGAGCTCTATAATGCAGGAGATATGATGGCCAGATGAGAAGTAGTAGTTAGATTGACTAGATGCTAATGGATGGACCTTTATTGTAATTTCTACATTCTTTAAAACTTTAATTGTCTCAGTGCATCTGTCATGGGGCTGTCTGTAATTGTACAATGTGTGTGTGTGTGTGTGTGTGTGTGTGTGTGTGTGTGTGTGTGTGTGTGTGTGTGTGTGTGTGTGTGTGTGTGTGTGCGTGCAACAGGTCCTTCTTTAATGGATCCACTACTAATGGAGCATGAAGGCAGCAGAGAAAGCCAATAAAAATCAATTTCCCACAGCTGTAATTATGGTACTCTCTTGGTTAATTACTCTGGTCTTGCCGTTACAAAGTGCTACTAATGTGTCGTTGAAGAGCTCAAGCTGTAGCATTACCAAAAACACCATCGCACTGAAGAAACCAGCTACACGACCCCAGCTGTCAGGAGAGTTGGGTTTATTTGCTACAAAAACAACGACTACCATCATATTCAGGATTACAACCTAAGAAAAGCTGAAAGCTTCCAACCCCATGAGATCCTCCGCCATATCTGGCGCTCGGCAGAACAGACAAGCTCAAATATTCCTCCTAAACCACAGTGACAATCACAATCCAAAGATTACATTTTTTCTTTCCCTTTTCACCGATCCTCAGCCGTCCTCGACTTTGACACAGCACACACTGCAGAGACAAACATTTCTTTACATGTAGCAAGTCTGACTATGCTATATTGTGTGATACAAGATTTTGACACGAGACAAATGCAAATTCAACAGTGAAGTCGCATGACATGACGTTGCTTGTTGCGTGCTGTGATCGGATATATGTGTGTGTGCACACTGTCCACACTGTGGGAATGTGTGTGTGCGTGTGGGCTGCAGCTCACCGTCCACGCATGCTGGTCGGGCCCGTGTGGTGCCAGCGATCTGTCCTCTCCGGCAGGCACAGCGGGCTGTCTGCCTGGCGATAGTGCGCTTGGGTTGACTGCTGTCTCTATTCAACATCACTATCTCACACGTGCCTACTGCCAACTGACCTGTGGAGGACACACAGATACATACATTCAGAAAGCTTAGAAAATAATGATATCAATAGTCAAATCTTGTTATATAAACTGTAACGTGAAGGTTTAATAACAATGCACTCAAATATATGGGTCATTTTAAGGGTTATGTAACAGAGTCATTGCCAAAGCAATCATAGAGGGAAATAAAAATGGACTTTCAGTGAAATAGAATAAAACAGTACACCCAAGAAAAGAACACTGCCATTGTTCGCTCAAGGCATTCCAAACCTGTGCAACTTTCTTTCTCCTGCAGAACACAAAGGTATTTGTAAATCAATAAAATGAAAGTGAGTCAAGTTCCAGAATGACACCACAAAACTGGTTCATTTGACTTGTGTACTACAGTGGTTCAGTTGACTCACCAACTATCCAAATCTTTTGTAGTCATACAGTAGCTCTGGATGAGAATTTTTTGTGAATGAATCTGTGCATAAGTCATCGAGTTGTTCTCATTTAAAGGGATAGTTACCCCCAAAATGATAATTCTGTCATCAATTACTCAGCCTCAAGTTCCTCTAAACCTGTATGTGTTTCTTTGTTCTGCTGAACACAAAAAAGATATTATGAAGAATGTTTGAAACAAAGCAGATAGAGCAACCATTGACTACCATAGTATTTTTTCCCTACTATGGTAGTCAATGGTTGCTCTATCTGCTAGGTTACAAACATTCTTCATAATATATTTTTTTGTGTTCAGCAGACCAAATTAACTCATACAGGTTTAGAACAACTTGAGGGTGAGTAAATGATGACAGATTTTTTATTTTTGTGTGAACTATCCATTTAAGAAAAGTAACCGTAATAAAATTGAGTGTAATTTCTTTATTACTCTTCAATCTAACAGTTCGTTTTCTTAAATGAGACCGACTCGATGCCATATGCAGCCTTCAAAAGCGGCCTCCTGAGGATTACAGGCCTTGAGTTGGGACTGTTGAGTTGTTTTAAACAAGTTGGTTGATCAAGCTCACAAAACCGGTCTGAATAAATCATGAATTGGACTGATTCGGTTCTGAAATCACTGACTGTCTCAGAGGATACACCCAGTTTAACAATATGAGACTGTTCAGCACACAAAGCTAACAAATAGACTGTAAAATGATTTTCAAAAGACTATTAGAGTCCGTTTTTACAAGAAAAGTTTTACCATTTCAGTCTTTCAACTTCAAAATTTCATCTGGCATTACTTGACATTTCTTTGTAATTGATTGTGAAAATCGTTTCTAAACCATTTTATTTTTCAGTGTAAGACTGTGACACTTTTATGGTGCTTCCTTGTTCTTTTTGAAGTTTGAAAGAGCTATCGTTTTTCATTGTAATCGCATGAAACAGAACAGGTACAGGTTGACAGATTTCATAAAATTCCTTTAAAATAACCTATATATTTATTGCAATAGCTCTGAATTCCAGCATAAAAATCTAATTCTCTCATTGCTTATTCTTTGAAAATCATGTAACACAAGTACTAGATCTCTCCAAACATGTCAAGACAACCAATTTACTGGACATTTGAAATAATAGGCAAGGTAGCATAACATCAAAGAGACATAAAACTCATTTTGGTTTCTCATCATGTCTTTACAAGAAGAGACCATTTTAAAATGTCACTCTTTATAAATGGTAGCTTTTTACTTCTCTTAAGGTATTCATTGTTGTTCAAGTCTTTTATAAAGCAAAATCTCTCTTATGTCCTCAGAGACCGCTTCCCCTCGATGCTTTCTCTGACAAGCATAAATGCTAGGCTGAGTATTTTTTTTATTTTCTTTTTACATTTTTAGTGTGGTGGGCCTGCTGGCAAAGCTTACAACTTCTATTCAAGTGACCACAATGACCAGCAAGAAAGAAAAATGAAAAGTTCAAAAAGTCTAGCTAGGCATTAGCTGACTCATCCATAATCATAATCATAATTCACGTCAGAAAGAAAAGTCTTCCTTCTCTTCCTGTCTTTGCACTTTCTTTGTATTTGATCAAAAAGGAAAAGTGGCCGGGTAAAACTCCACGAATCCGGCTGTTTAAAATGGCAATAAAAGCAGATTTACAATATTAATTAATCTTATGTGAGACCGTTGAAGAGCCAACAGAGATGTGATGAAAGGGGATTTTTATATGTGTAATAGAACTCGGGAACAGTGATGAATCACCACAGACGATTCCCTTTCACAGGAAGCTCATCTCAAGGGCGCAATAATTCACTCCGATCAGACCGAACGGAGAGCCAATCAGATCTCCTCATCAAGAAAAGAAAGAAAACAAATGTCTAACTATTGTCTCTAAAATGCAGCGACATCACATCAGGACAACTTTAATCAACGTTTGACGAAAGAAATCTCCATTCAGGCACCATATCATATCTCTGACCGTCAACGCATCTGCCTTGATTTTAGCTTTAAGCGGCTGCTGATTGCAGGGCTGAACGGCTTATTGCTATTCATCATATTTTACACCCTCCCCATCCCAACATGCACAAAAACAGCAAACCCACCCTCCCGTGGCATTAGCACTTGACCCACTGAAATGCAAAGACAGCAGTGATGGCCGCTGCTGCTTGGTCAACAGTCGGCACATACTGAGCTGATTAAGACAGACGTGCTGAACACTAAACTTGTACTCCCTACAGGACGAACAATTGGTTTCACAGTCCAGCAGCCTGAACAATTTCTATTTCAAAACAATAGGTTAAGGTCAGCCAAGCACGAGAAGACACCTGCCTTTCATGGAAGAGACCAGAGGAATTGAACACAGTGTGCAGCGGAAAGACAGCCAGTCCAATTGCTACAGTGAAAATGCTTGATACTTTTTTTTTTAAAACACTGGGAGCTGTTATCATAACTAGATTTGCACATTTTCTGAAGGACATTTGATTGCCTAATTAGTGTCTAAAGCCGCTGCATTATGAACTCATTTTCAGCCCGTTCTCGATTGTGATGTACAAAAAAAAAGTTTCCTCTCGCAACAACACAGTACGAAACATTACACACCAAGAGCAAAACTTACATGCAATTTCAGGCCGAACGTGTCAGATGCAGAGTCTATTGAAATTGTTTTAACCTTGACGGCGATGGGGGCATCTTGTTGAGTGGAGATGAGAAATCCCAGCAGACATCATTATTGTAAAGACTATGGAGAATGCTGAAGGTCACCTCTCCCTGTCTCGCTCACTCTCTCGCTCTGATCAGCCTCCTCCAAAATAGAGCCACAACCTCTTTCCATAACGGCCCACATTAATCCTCTACAGCTCAGAATTTAGATAAGAGAATTAACCCCTCCTTCAGTCCTCTGATGCTTCTTTGTTTGCCCCTTTTCATTCTGTTTCATTTCATTTCGAGGTGTTTCTTCAACTACGGTAGCTTCTGGCTCTGTTATGAATTCTGACTTTACACACTTGCACTAGTTAATTTGATTTGTCTGCCAACAGCAAATATACATGCATTACAGACGAATTCTAGCATTTGTCATTTTTGAAAGCCATGAACATGATGAAGTTGATTTTTTTTTACTTAATTTTCTTTACATATCACGTGGTATATTTTATTTAAATTATGCTCTACACTTACATTTGGAAACTTAAAAAAGAAATCTTAATAAATATCAAACTGTTAAGTGTTTATTCAACTCTTTTTTGTCTAAAAATTATATTTATATCAAAAATTATATGCAGTCATTTTATTTAAAAAGGTAAAAAAATGACACTCAAACATAATCTTGAAAACTAGCAAGAAATAAATGAATGCATGGTAAACATATTTTCCAAGAGAGTGTGACCTTGATATAACAATCAGGGGAAAAAGTTAATTTAATATCTTTTTTTTTTTAAACTAATTTGAACAAAAACCAACCGCTGAGACATATATGTGCCCGTAATTGAAGAAACACCCACAAAACGACACACACATCCGTGAAACAGCTGTGTGCTGCTGGCCAGGAACGTCCGTGGCATGAAAAAACAGTGTTCTGTCCATGTTTAACAGCCAGAGGATGAATGGGGATGGAGATAAGCCTCAGAAAACAGGATGGTAAGAGAGAGAGAAAGAGATAAAGTCAGAGGGTTTGATGTGCCAAAAGCTTGACAGCCATTCCATCACAGGTTGTTAAGTTAATTGATATGACAGGAGGTTTTTCTGCCTGTTTAGTCCAGACACGACGGAGCGAATCAAACGATAAGGATCTACATGCACCTGGGCACAGAGCGTGCTGGAGCAGAGACCGGGTCACCAAACTCAGCTCTGCTCTTCTTCAGACTCTATACTTCCTCTCTCAGAGGAAGTAGATTCAGGTCTGCAGTGTCACTTTCAGCCTGAAGATACAGGTACAACTGCAAGGGAACATGAAGCTCAAAGCTAGTGCGGTTCAAAACACCACCTCCTCTTCAAACGCAGCACCACAGGACAGCTGACAGGAAGATGACACTTCTTTCTAGAGTTTGCAACAATAGATAAGGGTTAGACAAAACATTTCACTGCAAACCCTCACTGGGGTTCAATCGGAGGGAGTGCTAAAAGTTTAACACACGTAGGAATCTCATGAAACCTGTCACGAACATGTTTATATTATCTTTCATACCAAATTCAAAAGATGTAATACTTTGCAGCTTTTGTATAAAGAAAACATTTAATTAAATGTTTAATACACTTTTTTTTTTTTGCATTGCAACATTTGAATTAAGCACATTTATTTATCTGTTATGCAAAATAATAACAACAACGCTTGTCCGCTTGTCCGGGACAAGTGGTTTTTTTGAAGGGACATGTGAAAGAGAATTTTACTCGCCCGACAGTCAAGAGCCCGAAAAACAAAAAATAACTAGCAAATCACCAAAATGCACGACTGATTGTGCATGAATTTAGTGTAAGTGGCGATCAATAGTGGTGGATAATAAAATATGATGAACTGACAATAATAAGGTCGCGCTGTTGACGCTCGTGCAGCCTCTCGAGGAGAAATTACAACACTAGAGCGTTTAAGCTGTTTCCTGAATACCATCACGACTGAAACTGACACTGATTTCATATGACAGTTTCATAAACAATTAATTAACATTCACTTACATTTACATTCACTTATAGTCACTTACATTTTAGATGCAAATGCAATATTAAGTGCTTTTGTTCGATTTCAGCAGCGATTCAGTGTTTGAACGAATCGTTTGAATGAACGACTCAGTGACTCACTCATTACGACGGCCACCTGCTGCCACCTACTGGGGGTTTAGTTCATGTTTAAACATACTTTCCAACATTTCTTATGTGTCTATTCAAAACTACAAATCTCAAAACATTATTTAATGCAGTTGTAATTTTTCAGTATAAATTATTTAATTTTATTGTTAACAGCCCTTATAGTGTCTTAATTTAATTTAATGTATTGATCAAATTTAACAATATAAAATTAAACCTGAAGCATAGCCTATATTTAATAAGATTAGGGGGGAAATGCCCTTTATAAAAGGTAAAAATATCACTAATTTGAAATGATTCAATAAAAAAATATGCACAAATATGCAGATTTAAATATGTCAAAGCTGATTGAACACTGAGAATATTGCTTCAGAATAAATTATAGCTACAACACACACACACACACACACACACACACACACACACACACACACACACACACACACACACACACACACCCCTCGCCACACACACACACACACACACACACACACACACACACACACACACACACACACACACACACACACACACACACACACACACACACACAAACACACACACACACACACACACACACACACACACACACACACGCGCAAAATTAAAAAAATATCGAACTTTTTTCCGGACAAGCACATGAACATGCTTAATGTCAAGCCCTGAATAATGTAACTATGACAAGTGGTTTGGAGAATGGGTGGATGAATGGTAAAAATAATGATGATAATAGATTCAGATTATCAATACCTTTTTTTGTAATTATTTTAACGCTTTATATTATTGTCCATTTTAAATGTACTTAACATACACTGCAAAAATGTTTTTGTTGATTTTTGTTGGTTTAACTTAAAAAAGTAAGTAACCTGGTTGCCTTAAAATTTTGAGTTTATTGAAATTAAAAATTTGAGTTGATACAATGAAGGAAATTTGTTTAATAAATAGAAGCTCAAAATATTATTGTATCTAAACCACATAAAAAATGTGAAAAATCATGAAAATAGCGCTATTTGGCATGTTTCACTGTGTCATCAGAAATAAAATAAAACTAAAAATCTTTTAATAATATTTTAATAAAGGTTGCCGAATCTCAAAAAATATTCATTGTATTAACTCAACATTGTAATTTCAATGAACTCAAAATCGAAGGCATCCAGGTAACTTTTTTTCTAAATTATTTTTCACAGTGTAGTAATAACAGTAAATTATGCATAATTACATGCAACTAACCCTAAACCAAACCCTAATCCTACCCTATAAGTATAATGTAGTTGATCAATATTACTCAGTACTTAAAACATAATTAGACAGTGACACAGACACCTTAAAATGAATGGTAGCCTTATTTTTGTGTTCTCATTGCTGTAACAGTAAGTTTTATGGTGAAACTGTAACAAAATACTGTATGTAAATAATGTTCTATATTGAAATCATCATAGAGGCAGTTCAAAAAATTCAACAATTAAGTATAAAACATTGCAATTTAAAGTGATTTTGTTTTATCACAACAGAAATATGAATAGATTTATGATTAGATTAGATTTTTTTAGATTATTAAAGAGAATTAAGGTCAAAAATGTGTCTTAATGTCTAATGAAATTGAATAAAATGTATTTTGAAATCCATATGATTTTCTCCCGCAGAACCCAAAGCACAATGTCGAGCTGCCCTTTTTCATACAATGAAACTCTATGAAGCACAACAAGATTTTTAGAAAATAACTTACATATCAGCCCATTCCTCACACACACACACACACACACACACACACACACACACACACACACACACACACACACACACACACACACACACACACACACACACACACACACACACACACACACACACACACACACACACACACACACACACACACACACACACACACACACACACACACAAAGGTCGATGTGGTTTACAGGGACTCTCCATAGGCGTAATGGTTTTTATACCACAAACCGTATTTTCTATCCCCTTACACTGCCCCTGCCCCTAAACCTACCCATCACAGGAAACATTCTGCATTTTTACTTTCTCAAAAATCATAACTTAGTATTGAAATGTCTACATAACTTACATTTTGAACATAAACATAACTTACATTTTTTAAATGTCCTCATAAACCACATTTATAGTGTAATACCAGTGTAATACCCATGTAGTTATACAAATTTGTGTCCTCATTAACAACATAAACAGTCTCACACGCATGCACGCACGCACGCGCACGCGCACACACACACACACACACACACAGCTATTGTGTTGTGGACTACTTTCATGATGTTTTATGATGATTGTTTCCATGAACCCAACCCACTTTCATCACAAAGAAGAGAGCAGTTCAGACACTGGGTTAAACATCCTCTTTGGTGTGCCACGAATGACAAGAGAAAGAGTAAATGTAAGTAAAATGCACAATTCTCTTTCTTTGTGGTGGAATATGATGTTCTTGACAGGTATCGTGAGATTCACTCCAATACATCTCTTCAGTCCGCAGTCAGCCAAGCTAATCCTTTGTTACACGTGGAAAGGAGTGCTGTAGTTTAAAAACTGCCTCTCTGTAGAGTTTGTCTTTGCTGTTAACAGTTATGTTCAGCAATAGAGATGGCCATAACCTCCTGCATTGTGTTCAAAAGAGCTAATTAACCCACCCTAACCCTCTAAGAACCTGTTTAAACATCTATGTCATTTAGCATCAACTTCAAGTGGAATGAGGATGGCTATAACAAAACAGATCCAAGTTAGCAACAAGCCAGGGAACAAAGGTCACACTTCACACAACATCTGACAATAGTAAACTCACACGGCATTTCTCAGGAGAGAGAAACAGTGAAGCTAAAATACTGCAGAACATGATATCATTCATCTTCATATATATTAAACACTCCAGAATTCCTCTCAGCTAAGAGAGAGAGAGAACAACGAACTTGAGCAGGGTGGCATTTGACATGAATTAAATTCATATATACCCAGCAGCGGAAATTAAAAAAAAAAATAGGTGGCACAATGCTCCACAATTGATTTTGGCTTAAAAAGCTTTTGAATTTTCCATAAACATTCGTTCACTTCCATGGCTTCATTACCTACGGAGACACAAGTGGTTTCTCACCACTAAATTTATGATACAGGCCATCATTAACATCTGGCATGCTGGGAGCTAGTGCCCTTTGTTGAGGAAGAAATTGCATTTTGCAAATTGTGCTGCTGGAAATGACATATCTGTCCTGCCCACCTACACAACATTATGACAATGGCATTTAGGCAGAGTGCAAAAATAACCAGGAACTGAAACATTGTGCTTCAGCCAAGTAATCCCAGAGGACACATTTATTTCTCAGAGGTTGCTCGTTCACAGCTTGAGAGAATTAATGGAGTTCTCAGTTATCTTTTATTAGGTATCAATTGTCCCAGATGTTTCTCCTACAGGGGTGTGTAACATTAGATAGGACAGACAGACAGACAGATAGATTTAAAACAGATAGAAATAGAAAAAAAACGAACAAAAAGAGACAGACGGGACAATAGAACAATAACGGACGGACGGACGGACGGACGGACGGACGGACGGACGGACGGACGGACGGACGGACAGACAGACAGACAGACAGACAGACAGATAGATAGATAGATAGATAGATAGATAGATAGATAGATAGATAGATAGATAGATAGATAGATAGATAGATAGATAGATAGATAGATAGATAGATAGATAGATAGATGGACTAAAACAGACAGAATGACAGAAAAGACAGACAGAATGCTAGAAATAAACAGACAGAGACAGACAGAAAGACAGACAGACAGACAGACAGACAGACAGACAGACAGACAGACAGACAAATAGATAGATAGACAGACAGACAGACAGACAGACAGACAGATAGACAGATAGATAGATAGATAGATAGATAGATAGATAGATAGATAGATAGATAGATAGATAGATAGATAGATAGATAGATAGATAGATAGATAGATAGATAGATAGATAGATAGATGGACTAAAACAGACAGAATGACAGAAAAGACAGACAGAATGCTAGAAATAAACAGACAGAGACAGACAGACAGACAGACAGACAGACAAATAGATAGATAGATAGATAGATAGATAGATAGATAGATAGATAGATAGATAGATAGATAGATAGATAGATAGATAGATAGATAGATAGATAGATAGATAGATAGATAGACAGGTAGACAGATAGACAGATAGATAGATAGACAGATAGACAGATAGACAAATAGACGATAGATAGATAGATAGATAGATAGATAGATAGATAGATAGATAGATAGATAGATAGATAGATAGATAGATAGATAGATAGATAGATAGATAGATAGATAGATAGATAGATAGATAGATAGATAGATAAGACTAAGATAAAAAAAACAGACAGAATGAAAGAAACAAACTGGTCTTGGAAGGATACGATGCAATGTTTTATTTCATATTAAAATCTCTCGACTCTTCTGAGACACTGTTGAGAAATCTAGAAAAGCAAATACAAAACTATTGTAGTCTTTCCTTCGTGCCGGATGTGCTGAGAACTTCTGCTGCATTATAATTAGAAACATCCCTTCCCACCCACTGATGCTCAGGCTTAACGGTGGAAGCCGAAAGGTGTCGGCGGTGGCATGGCGAAAAGTCCACAGAGGGAACACTGACATTTCCAAATGTATTGTTAAATAAACTGGCAGCGCTGATGTTGGTGACAGCTCATCCATCTGTCTGTTCTGTGGCCCAGAGTGCACACCCACAGCCAAGCGCACTTTGATTTCCTGTCTTTGCCATGACGAATGGCGGCGTTTTGTGGGGGAGCTGTCAGGCCAGAATTCACAGCCACTCGGAGCGACCCACACATTTCTTTGTTACCGAACCCCCAAAAGGGCCTGACAGACCAAAGCACGCGTTGCAGGTAATGGGCCTGTCTTAAAAAACACACAGTAGTCTCTCAGCCATAGACGCTTTTACTAATATGAATGATTCTCGTCTGAAGAGGGATTTTTGGACAACAGTCAGGGAACAACATCTACTAAAAAATCATGCCATATTAAATCATTGCTGGTGGTTTTCACCTGCCAAGAATCAACTGATAAATTATTCTCCTTGAGTGAATATCCAGTAAGGACCAACAAGGCTTTCTGTCTTGTGTTGACATATTTTTTTATTAAAACAAGAAGTTTAGGTAACACTTGGTTTCAATAGTAAACCTTTAGACATTCTACTAACTGTACATAACTTTTAGCCTGGATGCCAGCCGAACTTAGCCCAGCCCACAATTTTTTTTAGGTCACGCGGTTCGGTCTGGCCTTGATCCATAGAGGAGAGTAATTATCTTATTATCTCAATGAAATCATCAGGGCGGGCTTTAGACGATGACGGACAGATGATCAACAGTAACTTAATCATGCACGTCATCAAAGGGGCTTGGATTATATTTGTTTGAATCCTGATGGAGAGCTTGTTTGTATCTGCATTCACCTTCACAATTTCTCTCAGAAATGATGATCATGTTGGGTAAGTACTCTGTGTATCATTAAATTATTTTATTTTTTTACAACACCGGCAAAGATTGTGTATTCCAGCCTGATTCCAGCGCGCGTGCAGACAGGGTTGCCAAGTTTTTACAACAAAACCCGCCAACTACTAGCCCTAAACAATAGCTTCTCGGGGGGTTCTCTGGGGAAAAAATGGCGTTTGGGGGTAAAATGTGTGTTATTTTGGCAAGGTTGGCTGCTAAAATTTGCACTCTTGGGTCTATATATCACATAACAGTCGCTTCAACCTGCGGACATAGAAAACAATCCGCGAAAAAAAAAAACGGACTTGGCAACACAGTGCAGTTGAACTCTGTTGACATTTGACAATGCGTCGCTTCGTTGCTCTGATTGGTTGTTGGTCTATCCAATTGATGTCTTTCCTGTTCAGTTGAAACACGCCTCCTAATCACAGCCCAATGGAGCAGTGTCAGACTCATATTCTGACTAGAATTGAGTATGACCACGTCAGGCTACATGACTTTGCAAAATACATGTCAAATAGCAGTCATTAAAGTGTTAGTAGACTGTCTGCTTAAAGGTTTAGTTTACCCTATAATTAAAACTCATTGTCATTAATTACTTACCCTAATGTCGTTCGACACCCGTAAAACCTCCGTTCATCTTCGGAACACAAATGAAGATATTTTTGTTGAAATCCGATGGCTCAGAAAGGCCTCCATTGACACCAATGTCATTTCCTCTCTCAAGACCCATAAAGGCACTAAAGACGTCGTTACAAAGCCCATCTCACTACAGTGGCTCTACAGTCATTTTATGAAGAGACGAGAAATTTTTTGTGAGCAAAACAACAACAACAACAATAAAATACCTTTTATGGGTCTTGAGACAGGAAATTTCCTTGTGGCCAATGGAAGCCTTTCTCAGCCATCGGATTTCAACAAAAATATCTTCATTTTGAACGCCATATAATTAATGACAGAATTTTCATTTTTGGGTGAATTAACCCTTTAATATATGCTAACACTTTATTTTGAGGTTGCCCAACAGACATTCTACTGGCAACAAGAAACTTTTCAAGTAATGTCAAATTATTCTACTAAACCTAATGGTCTACTAATACTCAATTGAGAGTAATTTGACATGTAGCAAATAAATAAGATTTTGTAAACATTTGCAAAGTTACAGGTACAAGAAGGTCTAAAGTGGATTATTGAAATAAAGTGTTACCGAAGTTTAGTTAGGAGAGACAAATCGCAAAATTAGCTGATAGGGTTTATCCAATAAACAATTAGTCAAGTCAACATTATTTATATAGCGCTTTTTACAATGCCGATTTTTCCAAAGCAGCTTCACAGTGTTAACAGGAAAATAATGCAACAGAATTTGATTTTGATTCGGAATTTGATTCGGCTGTACAGCCCCTCTGGAGAAAACGGTGATGTCATATAGCGACAATGTGGGCAGATCAGTAATTTAGTTGATATAGTTAATTTAGTTTAGCAAATCAATTTATTTGGATATTTCGTTGAAATTGTAGTGTCCCCAACTGAGCAAGCCAGCCAGAGGTGACAGTGGCAAGGAACCAAAACTCCATCAGGGGCATAATGGAGAAAAATAAACCTTAAAATAAACCCTAATTATTCAATACTTGCTGGTTGACTCATCAACGTTTTTCTGGAACAGTTTAAATGTGTCTATCTACAAAAAAAAAGCACATTTAGGAGAACATTAGATGCCCTAAAAGTTAAGAAGACTACACGCCACACACCTGAGACTGTGATTTCATACGGTCTGTATTTATCGCAATGGTCCTATACCAAGTATGCTTACTCTGCATTATTATAATTTAAGGTGCTGTATGTACATTTTTGTACATTTTATAGTGTATTAAACACTAGAACTAATCTAATCTAATATTAGGGTCTAATATCATGCATTCTGACCAAGCGGCAACCTCCCACGGTCTCTCGAAGCCAATACGGAAGTGACTTAAACTGCAATTCCTCGACTGGCCACTAGGGACAGCCTCCAGAAGGGAGCAGAATCTCATTGAGCCCCATGTTAAAATGCCCAACTTTACAGCAGAAAAAAACATGTTTACAGCCTGGTATAAATTGTGGTTTTGGTCAACTATAAGGTGACAACTATAAGGGAGGTGAATTCTGAACTCATTCGTTTACATTATATAAAGCCTTAAAGTTCTTCATAATTACGGAATAGCCATTTATCCATCACCTCAGCTCACATCCCGCCTCTTTGCATATTTTCTATTATTCGGGCGTGACGTGCAAAGACGCGCTGTCAAGATGGCAACAGCCAGCTCGTCTCTACTTTAGGCTACGCTTCAAAACTGCTCTTCAGAATCCTATGGGTGACGTCACTGACACTACGTCCATATTTTTTTTTTACAGTGTCTATGATTCGGACTTATTTATACTGTTTAACAGTTGGCCAATTTTTTTTTAAAAAGTTGTTGGAAGTATGACAGAGTATTGAGATGCCAAATTATACACTCGAACAAGGATTCCAACAAGTTTTGGAACGTTTTTTTGAATATCCTTGTATGACGGCATAAAGGGCAGAATTCCTTGAATGGGCACTTCTCCCGGATGAGCACTATGAAGATGATCACCCAGAATGAGAGGAAGGGCACGAAATCAACAATGTCAAAAAAGAAGTGTGTTTTTGGTTGTGAAGGAAAGATAATCTTGTTCAGCTTCCCAAATAACCCAGCGTTAAGGAAACAGTGGATGCAGTTTTTTTTTTCCGCGGCAGCAACAGAGTTCTGCGAGTGTGTTTGTTTGTTCCCGGTCATGAGTCGAAACCGCTGATGGTGAGTGAAATTGCATTAAAGGGGTACTTCAGCGCTGGGAAGATGAATCTGTATTTAAACTGGGTCATTAATGTAGTAGAAATTTGAAATTATTTTTTTTTATTTGGTGCCTTCTAGACTGAGAAAAGACAGAAAATTTATTTTCGTCTCATGGGGATGAAAGACTACAATTCCCAGAATGCTTTGCTGCCCTGTGAGGCCATTCCCAAAGCCACCGCTACTGAATTACTGTGACTGAGTTTGAGAACAGACACTACAATTAAAAACTGAACGTGTCTGTTCAATATAATGATCGAGTCACCGCGTGAGTCTCACAGCACTTACTGCAGAATTCAGATTACATTTAACATCATAAATGAGCTGATGAGCTATCGTGATGAGAGCTGAGGTAATCGCGACCACACTTGCGGCACACATTCACAACGCGTGTGCAGTCTGGCGGGTTTTTAGTTCATGCCTTTGGAGTGCGATCTCCATCCCCCGTGCGCGGGTGTAAAACATGTGGAAATAACTCCCTCTGCTGGCTGTAGTATTTAGCCTTTGGCCAAACATTCCAAAGATGACGCAAAATATCGTCAATTTGCGTCATGGGAGGAATTTTTCCAGAAATAAAATGCATAAATCTCGTCTCAGGGGTAGGGCTGCACGTTTTCAAGTTTTTCATTAATGGTTAACCGAGGCCCTTAGCGGTTAATACTCGGTTAACCATAGTGTGCGTCAGGGTTATTATTTTTAGTTTATTAATTTGACGACCGCCATCTCCGTAGTGAACGCGCATATAGAGAGAAATGCACATCATGCATTACATAATCAGAGAGTAGCCTATTTCTTTTCGTTTTAAATTGTTAAAAGACATTTCAAGCTTTCTTAAGATATATTTCATGTCTGTGAGGCGTACGCTGAGTTTCGTTAAATTAGGATGAGATGCGCGCTTCAGTTCACGAGCAATGCAATGGCCGCGAGGGCACCTGCATGATTAGGGCATGTAGTAAAATATGCAGCCGAGAATGATTCACACAGCGTTTGACTCGCGCGGCTGAGCCTCTCCCGGCAGAGAGTTCAAGCATCTGTGGACTCGTTCCTTCAGCTCTGGCCATCTTGCTTTCAGTCCGCGATTAGCTTTTTTTGTTTTCTTCATTACAGTTAAAGTAACCTCTGCTTTTCACTAGTCTCTCACAAGTTTCTCACTTCAAACTTTTTTTCTTCTGCTCCGTTATGCACAGCGCGCGCGGCTCCCGCTCTGCTGCTGCCCTAATGCGACTTATAGTCCAGTGCGACTTATGTTATTTTCCTCTTCATGACGCATATTTTGACTGATGCGACTTATACTCCGTAGCGACTTATAGCCTGAAAAATGCGGTAAGCACTGCATTGCAATACTTGCATTTTGCCCCGTCACTCTCAATTTTAAAGTGCTCCCACGCTTGTAAAGCTGGGCATGACATCTTCTTGTGGATATTGCAAATGTCTGGGAGCGCTCTGGCAGTCTCTAGTGGTGCAAAAATATATTACAACTAAATTCAAAGCACGTCATTGACGCCACTTAACCGAGCAAAATGTTTCACTCGGTTACGCAATTTTAAACGGTTAATCAGTTAATCGGTTAACCATGGACACCCCTACTCAGGGGGATATGAAGGGGAGAAGCACAATCATTTGAATAAGGTTTCTATTGATATGCTAATGGCTGAAGTAACCCTTTAAATGTCTGTTTTGTTGGCAATAAATGTTAACAACACGAACGTGTATAGTGAAACAATAACTTTCGTTTCACTATACGTTTGTGTTGTTAACATTTAATAGTTATCCAGGGACAATGTCATGATGTATTTTGTGTGCGTGCGCGCTTGTGACTTTAGCTCTGCCCACTGCACGCAGTGTATCTGTCTTTTATAAATCTGATAAAACGAAAGACTCTTCAGAGATATGAAGGACGCAATACTACTCCATAGGTACTCA
Organism: Pseudorasbora parva; assembly: GCF_024679245.1. Classification (NCBI taxonomy): domain Eukaryota; kingdom Metazoa; phylum Chordata; class Actinopteri; order Cypriniformes; family Gobionidae; genus Pseudorasbora; species Pseudorasbora parva. Next base: position 38,094,707 of record NC_090184.1, read on the forward strand.
AGAGTAACATGAGATTGGCAGAAAACGTGTGTTATTATGTACCCTTTAAAGAGACAAATTGAAAAATGTTAATTTAAAAAAGTATAATAACCCTGTGATGGCCATTGAAAAGTAGGCATTCAGTATTATTGTAGATGTTTCACCAGTGACCTATTTTTCTCAGGGCTCTTAACAGCATGAAAAAGACTTATGTTTTTCCCCTGACTGTTGCAAAGCATCTTATATAGAACGATCAAAGGCATATATATGGCTCAGGTGATTGGCTCAGAAAATCTTTCTGGAACTGAAGCAAAGGCAGCAGCATCCAGGCTGCATCCACCAGCCGAGCAACGGCCCTTAAGATGGATGGAGATTCTGCATAGCTCTCCAGGTTTATTAAAACTCCCCGAAATCAACCTACGAGAGGCTTACAGTTGTCTCTGCATATTAAGCTAGAAACGAGAACATCAGAAAAATGTCACACATCACCATTAACCAAACCGAGCAGTATCTCTGATGTGCAGGGCAGCATTTAGAGCACTTGATGGATAAAGGGAGACGTCAGTCAGTGACATGAGCTTGTGTCCTAACAGCCTGCACATGCAGAGAAGCTTGTTTGCATCTCATATAAAAAAAGCAGCTGAATCAAATTTGCACAGGCATTAGTTTGAACGCTCAGTGGTGCTCAATGAAACTGAAATCGTTCTACAATATTTAACAAACGACTAATCTTTCGCTCCGAGCTTTCCGGGGAATTCCACTATGGAAGAAGAGAGAATTTTTAATTGGACTCCTGACAATTGATTTTAATCTATTAAATCTCTCATCTCGTCACTGTCCCTCTCGTTCCGCCGGACATCAGTGATGAAAGCGCTCTGTGCATTATCGGTGATGTCATCACAGCAGTCCTGTTGTGATTCTGGATGACAGCTCTGGCCTGGGAGGACGGCATAATTAAATCACGGCTATAACACACACGCTGCTGGCTCACAAAGACACACGCGCATCTCCATATCACTTACATCTTACCACAATTAAAGTAGTATTTTAATGTGCATCTGTACGCTGGATCTTTTAAAAGGCCATTAAAAGGACAAGAGCGATGAGGGGTTTTCATCACATGCCTATGGTGCTTGAAGGGTCAAGGCCTCGTTCCAAGCCACATGCTTTCATCTGTAAATGACTCGGAGCCAGACAGCGGCAAAGGTCGATGGTCACACACACTGATCAATCAACTTCAGCAGGGTCACAGATATCATTATCGAACTGAAAGGCCACCACACTATAGCATCACAGCAATCAAAAGTTACCATTTCATCCAGCTATTGAACAAAATCATGGTGCTTAAATGGACAGTTCACCCAGAAATGTACATTTTGTCATTAATCACTCCCCCTCATGCCATTCCAAACCTCTTTGACTTAAAGAAATACATATAAATCTTAAATGCAATGGAAGTCAGTTTTGGATAAAAGTATGTAAAATGCATAAACGTATATTACAGAGCACTGCACATGGCATTAGTAATTCCCTTGTTTCAAACCAAGGGAATAAATTAGTTCAACACATCCACGATTTATTAAAATGAGGGAAACCAAGTGTATCGCATCAGTTCTGGAGGGTCACAATAGTCAAACTCGCATAAGCTGATCACGTCTACCTATAGAAATACGACGTCTATCACAGCATACATATATAGCTCCTCAATATCAGCAGCTATCGCGTTCTCCAGAGCTCATTTACCCTCCTCCACCTCCAGCTCCTCCTCTGGTCAGTCAGGATTTGGTATTCTGATTCCCACTGAATCAGACTAAATTCACAAATTATTTTGTACATTTAATATCATCATTAATGATATCTGCAACACATCATGTTGGTTCGGTTCTGTTTACCCTAAGGGGGATATCGCTGCTCGCCCTGCTCTCTGCTAGGCTGCATGAATTGCCCAGAATGGAACCATACCACCAATCCAAACTATATGCTAATAGTCAATCAATCATCTTTGACGATAGTGGTCCAGATAGAACAAATGAATAAGTCCTGAGAAGGAACTCTTAATTCAAGTAGTCACGATATAAGAGAAACTAAATTTCTCAGCTGATACTGCCAGCCGAATATTCAGAACAGTCCCAAATAATACTGCAAACTATACAGAGCACCCTCTCATTTGGTACACAATAATATTGGTTGCAATTAATAACAAAGGTATTATATTAAACTGTTCTTATTTTCAGATATAATAAATACACCCAAATAAAAACTGAAATGTTTGTATACAACTCAATTGCACATAAGGTATTTTTCATAAGCACTTCATGTCTTCATGACCAATTTTTTAAGCATACATATATAATGATCAATAAGTAAGCTCCTCTCTAGTGTTTCTAACTAACGAATATCAAGTGACCTATTGTTCACGAGCTGGTTTATTGACGTTTTTACGCAGTTGAAACACTGATTGAGTGATTACGTGAGTCATGTGATCTATCTATCTATCTATCTATCTATCTATCTATCTATCTATCTATCTATCTATCTATCTATCTATCTATCTATCTATCTATCTATCTATCTATCTATCTATCTATCTATCTATCCATCCATCCATCCATCCATCCATCCATCCATCCATCCATCCATCCATCCATCCATCCATCCATAGATTGATTAATCTGTCTGTCGGTCTGTCTATAATAACCCCTTACCTAGCCTGTAAAACACAAACATAAAATTATTCAGCGAGATTTGATGACTGATTTATCAGCCTCTGTAGTTTTTTTTTTAGGCATTTTTGGTATTCGCTGTTTCTTTTTTCATGGTTGTCTTAAGAAAAGGATGTATTTTAGCAAAGGAGTTTCCCCTCCTTATAGTTTTAGCTAGAGGCCATGAATTCCAAATAAAGCTCAGCCATTAACTGAAAGGGTCTAGAAGGGATGCTTGATCCCTCAAATACAAGACACCAGCTCCCGCCTACTAACATTTAGTGCACCCAACGTCTCAGTAAAACGTGAGGATTTGTGCAGCAGGGTGCCCATAAATCTGCAGTATTACCGTGCTAAGACGTCGCTGTGAGATGAAGTGTTAATGTCGGTAATATCTCTTATTACATCCTATCTTAACTCAACATCCCCCCACCCCCCACAGACAGCCATCTGCAAAACTTCCACATCAGCACACAAACGCTGTGCCACGTATGACATGCCTCCCAGTGCCTTTTTAGGCCAGTTAGCTTATCAAATGTGAGTCACATCCTTTCCCCCGATTCAAATCATGACTATCCTCTTCATTACATCTAGAACACAGGGAAACGGCGGACAGACATGAACACACAAGCAACAAAACATAGTGTGTGATGCATATCAGTAGGCATTGATGCAAATGCATGCACGCAAAAGCACCGGTCCCTGAACAAATCATTCACAGCATTAGAAGAAGTAGAAGACAAGACAAGACAACTTTAGAGACCCGTGAGCTTCACAGTACAAATATTCTGACATAATGCACCCCTGGAAGCCATTCAAAAGAAAGGAAAAATCACAAATGAGGTCTCAGCTGCCTCTCACAGAGAAATCTCAACAATGACACAAATTGTACTCAGATTTCTCAAGTCTGCAGTCAGAGATTTCAAACATTACTCATTAAATTATTTACAATTGTGGTCCACTTTTATTTTGCACCTATATTATCTCAATTTCTTCAAATTAATTTTAGGAAAAACCTCCGAGATAAAGTTACATAAATGAGCTCTCTAATAAATCTCCTGAGCTATGAACAAGCAACCCCCCTAAGCAATACAATTTTCTTCTGGGTTGTGAAGCATGCCCTCCATATTATGCTATAGATTTCCATAATAATGTCACAAGCTCTCCAGGGTCTCTCAGAGGAGTTGTTTCTGTCCTACACACTATGTTTCTTTCCCCCTGGGTGTTAAGGCACAGAAGCTTGGCTCGAAGATATCTGACTGCTGTAGTATTTTAAAACAACTTTACAATAGGGACAGAATCAGAGATGAGCCTCTAAGCATAGTAACAAAAAATGAGGATATTTGGACCCCGTTACCATAGAGAAAGTCCTGTATAGTGATGCTTAACACTTGCCTTCTTTCAGGATGTGGGTGTAGATCATCCACAGCATGAACAGGCAGCAGAGAGACGCGCCTCCGCCGGCACAGAGCGCCCGCATCCCCGACTGCATCCTCACTACGTCCCGCAGAAAATACTCCCGGCACCCAGCCTAAAGCAAGTTCAAAGAAAACTCGGCTACTTCCATAGATTTGCACGGGAATGTGGCTGGTATACAAAGAGAGTTAATCCGACGTGAATTTACGCGCAGTGGTTTCCATTTTACGCATCTCATAAAACGCATGGAAATATTTAATTTGAAGGGAGGGGCATTAAAAAGTCATTATTCAATTGTTATTTGATCAATTAAGAATGCAACAATATAATATAGATTATAGTCGAAAAGCAAAGCAAATAAAATAGATGGAAAACTCATCCAAGCAAAGTAAAATGAGTCATAATTTGGTCCGTTGGAAACTGCGCGAATCCTCTGCGGTCTGGAGAAGTATCCACACAGGGTGAAATGGTCAATGGTAACAGGTCCAGAATGTACGGATGCTGACTGTAGATGAGCTCGAGAGGGAGGTTCGGTTCTGGAGGTTCGTCTTCAGAAATGCGTCTACTTACACGTCACTCTCCGACGTTCCCGAAGCCGTCCGTGCAGTCTTATCACACAGAACCTGCCCTGTGGAGTTACAGAGAACAGCAGTGAAGCATTTCGCGTACATTCTCCGTGATTCGTGGCTGGATTCAGACAGAGCTTAGTTCTCCCTCCTCCAGCACGCGCGCGCACACAGACACAAACACACGGACGCACGCGAAGGAGGATGATGAAGGGGACCGTGGGGAATTTAACTATCCCTGTTCCTTACCGTTTCTTTTACACTTTGTCTGGCAGTTGGAAATGCAATAGAACTTTTCAGTTTGTGGTCCTAAAACTTATTTTCAAACCAAATTTGGCTATTTTTTCCCTCTGTGGTTAAAATGGCTGTTCCGATTTGCGAGAAGGCTATCAACGTAAAGTTCATGGCGTTATAAAAGACTTTCACGTTTTGTAGGCTACTACCAGTACCGTAAGAAATGGCCTAAGTTTCATAAGGACTCAAATAAACGTCATTCGTTCGTGAATCGCGTGGTTGTCAAGCTTTATGTGTTTTGATTTAGTGAAAAGAACCGGCTCAGAGTCATTCCCTCGGGATTCGCATTATACTGGTGGCGATGTAGCCCATGTGTTTTGATTCAGTAAAAAGAACCGGCTCTTCAGAGTCACTCCATCGGGAATCGAAATATCGCGTCGTATGTTTTCGAGTCACTATAAAGAATCGGTTCATTACAGTCGACAATAATACTTGTTATTCAAATTTGAAAAAAGCTATTTTTAAAGTAGGCTACATTTTCTTTAAAAGAAAGAAGTTTGCCATTCTACCAGACCAAGACGGTCTTTAAACCACAGTAAATTGTATTGTCTTAAGCTACATTAAAAATGTTGACAGTTTTACAGTACATTTTGTCATAGCCGTCCTGATACAAAGAAGATAATTTTATGCTATAAAATTAAATATTCTAAATATCCAGTTTTAAAGTACCTGTTGTTTAAGGATCAAAACTATGCTAACATGTTGACTTTTTTTTTTTTTTTAGATAATTTCCTACTGACAAAAACAAACTAACATTAAAAAAGAGTAGACACTAACTTGTTAATTGTTAAAATAATTTACAATAGCACAGTTATTATTTACACAAAACACACCCTTTTGTGGAATGACCCAGCAATATTAGCAAATTATTACAAAATCTTGTTACAAAGTATGTTTGTGACTAGGAATAGTTACAGAAATATATAAATGTCATGCCACCTCTTATATTAGTGAATATATAAATATCAGCCCATAAAAAAACTCTTCTAATGCAATATGCATAGAGCACTGCGCATTATCCGAACGGGATGATTTAAACAACAACATTTCAATGAGCTTTATTAAACAGGGTCACGATCTATCAAACTTATCAGGATAAAAAAGGAATAAGTATGATTATGTAATATATAACTATCCCACAAATAAGCAAAGTAAAGATCATACATCATAAAGAGAATAACAGACACATACCTCAGGTGATTCAAATATTCTACAAGCTGGAGTGATTGACATAAGAATGCTTCACAGAACACACCACACAAAAAAATGCCAAATGGAGTCAAGTTCTTTTTTTTCATTGCAAATTCTACTGTGCTCTCTCTCTCTCTCTCTCTCTCTCTCTCTCTCTCTCTCTCTCTCTCTCTCTCTCTCTCTCTCTCTCTCTCTCAAAATCTGCACGTCATTCCCAGGGAGATAAGACCAGGTACAGTGCTTCATCTCCATATTTTGGTATTCTGTACTGCACTGTGCTGGTGTACAATACATTCGCATCTTTCAACCTTCACAGCAAACCACCATTAGACATTTTTTTCCCTTGTTGCAAATGGCGTGAAAAAAAAAAAAAAAAAACATCCTTAGCAAGCAATGTGAACATATGTGTGTATATCTATATATACACTCACCTAAAGGATTATTAGGAACACCATACTAATTCTGTGTTTGACCCCCTTTTGCCTTCAAAACTGCCTTAATTCTACGTGCCATTGATTCAACAAGGTGCTGAAAGCATTTGTTAAAAAATGTTGGCCCATATTGATAGGATAGCATCTTGCAGTTGATGGAGATTTGTGGGATGAACATCCAGGGCACGAAGCTCCCATTCCACCACATCCCAAAGATGCTCTATTGGGTTGAGATCTGGAGACTGTGGGGGCCATTTTAGTACAGTGAACTTATTGTCATGTTCAAGAAACCAATTTGAAATTATTCGAGCTTTGTGACATGGGGCATTATCCTGCTGGAAGTACTCATCAGAGGATGGGTACATGATGGTTATAAAGGGATGGACATGGTCAGAAACAATGCTCAGGTAGGCTGTGGCATTTAAACTATGCCCAATTAGCACCAAGGGGTCTAAAGTGTGCCAAGAAAACATCCCCCACACCATCACACCCCCACCACCACCAGCCTGCACAGTGGTAACAAGCCATGATGGTGCCATCTGAATGTCTCAACAGAAATCGAGACTCATCAGACCAGGCAACATTTTTCCAGTCTTCAACTGTCCAATTTTGGTGAGCTCGTGCAAATTGTAGCCTCTTTTTCCTGTTTGGGGAGGGGAGTGGTACCCAGTGTGGTCTTCTGCTGTTGTAGCCCATCCGCCTCAAGGTTGTGCGTGTTGTGTCTTCACAAATGCTTTGCTGCCTACCTCAGTTGTAACGAGTGGTTATTTCAGTCAAAGTTGCTCTTCTATCTGCTTGAATCAGTCGAGCCCATTCTCCTCTGACCTCTAGCATCAACAAGGCATTTTCACCCGCAGGACTGCTGCATACTGGAGGTTTTTCCCTTTTCACACCATTCTTTGTAAACCCTAGAAATGGTTGTGTGTGAAAATCCCAGTAACTGAGCAGATTGTGAAATACTCAGACTAACCCGTCTGGCACCAACAATAATGCCACGCTCAAAATTGCTTAAATCACCTTTCTTTCATTCTGACATTCAGTTTGGAGTTCAGGAGATTGTCTTGACCAGGACCACACCCCTAAATGCATTGAAGCAACTGCCATGTGATTGGTTGATAAGATAATTGCATTAATGAGAAATTGAACAGGTGTTCCTAATAATCCTTTAGGTGAGTGTATACACACACACACACACACACACACACACACACACACACACACACACACACACACACACACACACACACACACACACACACACACACACACACACACACACACACACACACAATATAATGCCACTCTTTTACCTTCAAAGATTGGCAAAAAACACCATAAATGTATTCATACAACTTACATTTATTTCATGTGGGAAGAAAGCAGTTTTACCATGTCAAAACATCATAATTTTTTGTATGAGTAAGAACATAACATAATTTTTTTTGGGGGGCAAACTATCCCTTTAAAGGGATAGTTCACCAAAAAATGTATTCTCTAATCATTTACTTACCCTCATGCCATCCATGATGTTCTTTCTTTAGAAAAAATCAATACAAATTTTTTAGGACAAGGATCCATCTCTGAGTTCATATAATGCCCTTGAATGGATGTTGCTCATACATGAATACACATGCAGCGATTATGACGGTAATCCATAAGACCCCATTGGATGAATCAATGTTTTCTGAAGTGGAAGTGAATAGCCCCATTTCCACCAAAATCACCCAGGAACAATTTGTCTCATGAAGTTTTTTCCCAGGACATTTTCCCCCCAGACCTGTTGCTGTCTGTGTTTCTATCTAATTTGGGGTCGGGTGGGACTTGGGCACTGAACATGCTGAGTTCACGCAGCATTTTTATTGATTGACTCCATGTAGCAGTAAATTATTTAAACAACCATTTTTAAAAGTCTGTTGCAATGTGTGCATTTGCTATTTGAATCAACAATGCAATTTAAAAAAATAGGACAGATGGACTAATGACGAGGTTCAGGCTTTATTAAGCTTATATGCAGAGGACGAAATCCAGCGGGAACTGAAAAGTCCTACGCCACCCGGTGGAAACAGGACTATGATTTGAATAGCAAACAACTGTTACTGCATGCACTGCCACATAAATAAAATGCTGTAGTGTGTAGTTCCAAGTTCCTACCCCCGAAAGTTCCTGAACTCTGAAAAATTACTACCTCATAAGCAGGACATTTTTACCCGGAATTTCATTTAGACCCTGGCCCCTGTGGTCGAAACACACCGCGTAACACCACAAAGTTCTTAGTTCCTGGAGAAAGTTCCTGAGGTGGAAACAAGATTAATATGTGTGTAAGAAAAATACTATAATATTGTGATCCTTTTAAACTATAAATCATTGATTCCGGTCTGCTGCCATGCGAGTGCTCACAAGAGGGCAGTTTTGATGTGACATAAGTGCATTGTGAAGACATGTTAGGTGGGACTTCTGTGCTTCTGCGATACCTATGCAAACTTCACAAATCACGTATGTTTATGTCAAGCTAAGCTTGTAATCGCACCTATTGCTTTGCAAATCTTTTGTAAAAAGTTGGCAAAATGTCAAAAAAAAAAAAAAAAATTGTTGCGAAATGACAGCATTTCCATTAACTGATGTAATGTGACAAAAACACACTTTTTTCCCTCTCATGATAAGTCATTCCAAAAATCATGGCAACGGATGTTGGTAGGTTTACATGTATCGCAGTCACCACACTAGCCATTGTTTTTTTATCGAAGGAGACGTAGACATATTATCCAAGCATTAATGCCAAGGAAAGCGCCTTATACTTGGGAGCGGCTGTGTATGAGGTGTGTCTCCCTGCTTCAAGCTTCAAGGTCTTGATTAACTGTGGCATTTTTTGTTGTTGTTGTTTAGTATCCAGTATTCCTGTAAATCTTTTGTCTTTTATGAGTTTAATAAAGAACTTTGTCTCGTCTTCTGTCCAAACATACCACACCATCTTTTATAGAATGATCGCCTACCTGAGCAGGGTTTCCATTGCAGTTTTACGACATATTCCTTTTTCCGAATTGCCTGAAAGCCACCTCATGTGAGCGGAAAAACTTGTTAAGGATATATGGGAGTTTTCGCTAAATTGTCGCATTTCCATTGGCCGCAATTTGAAGGGTAATCCAAACGCACTGGACAGATTACCTTCACGATCGCTGGGTGGTTTTTCAAGCTTCAACCGAGCAGCAGCCATTCACTTGCATTATGTGGGGATTGATTATTTTTATTAAAAAAAATTGTTTATCTGAAGAAAGTTATATACATCGGGATGGCATGAGGGTAACCAAATGATGAATGAATTTTAATTATTGGATGAACTATCCCTTTAAGTACATTGAAAGACCCGCTAATCAAGCGTTGGTGGCACTTTATTTAAAGGAACACTTCACCGTTTTTAGAAATAGGGGTTATTCAACTTCTTTCCTACATTTAGATATGTGGGCAAATGCATTTTTGTCTCAGAGCATTTTTGTCTCATTGTTTTAGTTTGGCAGGGTCGCCGCTAGCTTAGCTTAGCATAATGAATAGAATCCTATGTTGCCAGCTAGCATGTCCTGAGTAAAAGTGATCCAAAAAAAAAAAAAAAACACCCACCTAATTACTTCTTGTGGCCTGTATATTCACAACGAGTGCAAATATCGATGCAGATTAAGACTAGGCAATTTCCTTGGCAGATATTGACTTGGGACTATATTATGGGGAAACGGGAAACAGGCGAAGCACTGCTACTTGGGCGCAGAGATATCTCGGCTCTCATTCTCACTCCTTCTGGCTGTTGAGCGATCGCAATGTGTTGCGTGATATATCTCTGCGCCTAAGTAGCAGTGGTTCACCTGTGCTTCCCCATTGTCCCAAGTCAATATCTGCCTATAGTCCCATAGTTGTTACAAAAACTGGGTGATAACTAGGTACTAACCCTGAACCTACCCCTAAACCTAACCTTAACCCAAGTAGTTACCTTATATTACCCAGTTCTTTCTTATGTAAGTATACTGTAAGTGCACGTAATATAAAATAAAGGCTCTTCTATATGTTGTTGTGAGATTTTCATATATTGCAGACAGCACAGGGCATTGCTCTATAGAGATCCTTAAATGGCCATTAAGTCTTTTTCAGAAGTCATACTGACAGATATTCTACATCGATTTGTCCTCTTCCAGTCTTCTTTAAGATGGGCTACAGAACAGTAAACAACAGATGACACCCAAGCTATATTTTAGAGAGCATCTGAGCTCAGAAACGTGACCAGCAGCCCTTAAAAAGCAATAATCTTAAACCAGCACCACTCAATTCCCCTGAGAAAAGAAAACAGGTTTTAGAAAATGCAACAAAATGCTCTCTTTTGACCCAAACCATGAAACATACCGTGCAAATATATCTAAATGCATTATCACACATCAACACAAATCTAATTTCATATATTGTATTCTAGCCCTCTGTATGTGTGCGCGTGTGAGATGTACTGGCGCTCTGAAGTCAGTACACACGGGCCATCTGTGCGGCCAATAAAGTCGCTGTTTGTGGAGCACGCTGTCAGATTTAGCGCCCTGCTGATGCCTCTCCATCTTCTAAATGACCGTCGTTAAAAACTCCCCACTCATACAGAACCATATCAATAATTCAGACCCAGACCCTACAACCACCAGCCTCATTTGCGGTCTCAGGGTCTCATGGAAAATGTTTGCAGTGAATGCGGATGTAATTATCTGATGTTGATGACAACTTTACCCATGATCTCACAAAGGTGACGCAGGTTATTCTTCAGGACGAGAGAGCGTGACAGCAAAGGAAGACCTTTGGCACCAAAGTCTATTAAAAAAGACTCTCTGTCATTGGCCCCCGGGCCGTTCATCCTTCATATTAATGGTCTGAGATTTGAAGTGCATTCTTTAGCTATGTCACCACACACGCTCGGAGAGATCTAGATCCAGTGTCTCTTTGGCAGATGTCTGGATAGCCATCCAAATGGAATCAGCTGTTTTGAATCATAGGATTTCATCCATGCAGAGGCAGCATATGGTTGGTGTCTGTGCGGTTCGCTTTGCTTTTCCTTATTAGCATCGTCTACCTTGCGTCTTGAGAGAAATACCACAATTTTGCTGTACGTGGAACATCATTACTCTTGCGAGAGTGCGGTAAGAACAGACCTCACTCTACGGCAATCAATATTTACAACTGTTGCCGTGCCTTTGCATCTATTGTTTCAGTTTTATCACTTTCAGCTGTGCCGGTCCTCAGTTATGGTTCTGCGGAACTGTGCTGCCACAACACAATCTGTACACTGACATTTTCTGCCAATTTGTAAGAAGTGGGGAAAAATGCAATCCAATTACTGTACAAAAAACAATTATGTTGAAGCGCATAATGGATGCTATTAGTCTATTCTGCAATGAATACATGAATATAGTATATGTTAATGGCAGCCACACTAGTGATTCTCAACAAGGGGTACGTGTTCCCTGTGGGTACTTTAACTTTTGTTAAATCTATAAAAGAAAAAAAAATACAGCTTTAAATAAAAATATTTATGCTGTCAAAAGTAGTAAGCACAATTAATCTTTTTGCAATTAACTGCTTAATATGTTCGGTTCAATTTTGAGGGAAAAATGCAAAAAAGTAGCAATACTACAAATGATTATATTATAAATCTAAAAAATGGTTTACCACATATTTTTTCTCTACACATTTATCCACCTATATAATAATAATAATTATTAAAATTATATTATTAAAATGAGTGCTTTCAAATCAATTAATCACGATTAATCACATCCAAAATTAAAGTTTGTGTTTACATAAGTATATGTAAATTTGCATATATATATAAAATAGTTATATATTATATAAATTGCATTATATATATATATACACACACACACACTGCATTGTGGCAAGCAGCGGGGCGAGGGACCGTGAGAGTGGGCCGGTGACGAGTGCTAATGAGTGCCAGCTGCGCGCCACACCGTTGTCGTCTCGCGGCCGAGTGACGGGAGCATAAAAGGAGGAGCGAAGGCAGCGAAAGACGAGAGAGGACCAGGCCTGGATTTTGTGTTATGGTTTGTTTAGATTTTGTTGTGTGTGTGCGGGCAGTCGTCCGCGAGGGGCTGCCCACTTTACTTTTGTTTTGTTTATTTATTTAAATTAAAGTTTGTTGAATGTTCGCCAGTTCCCGCCTCCTTCCTTCCCATCTAAGAATGTGGTTACATGCATATATATATATATATATATATATATATATATATATATATATATATATATATATATATATATATATATATATATATATATATATATATATATATATATATATATATATATATATATATATATATACATATACATATACATATACATATATATATATATATATATATATATATATATATATATATATATATATATATATGTAATTTATATAATATATAACTATTTTAAATATTAATATAACATATTACACACACACACGCATACACACGAATGAGTATGTATTTATATATACATAATAATTATACACAGTACACACACATTATGTAAACACAAACCTTTATTTTGAATAGTATTAATCGATTTGACAGCCCTAATATACATTATTTAAAAAACAAATCAAGAAATAAATAATAAAATAAATAATTGCATGAATGCACCTATATATTTATAATACATGAAATATTCGTATTAATAAATTATATCTATATATATATGTGTGTGTTTGTGTGTGTGTGTTTGTGTGTGTGTGTGTGTGTGTGTGTGTGTGGCAGGCATTGCTGACATATGAATATCCTTAAATATATTTAAATATAGTTTAAAATAATAGCTTTACTGATGAGGCTGAAAGGGATACAAAAGACAAACTAAATTAGGAAACAGTGAGCAACAAAAAAATGTTGCGCTCATGTTGAATGTTTATTCCATTGAGATTTGATAAACAAACTCGGGTCAAATCTATGAAACTCATCATCAACCTAGCACATAAATTAGGATGAAATGCAAATTGGTTTTGATTAACAGGGTTCTGTATTGGCCATCTGTGTTTGCAATTATAAGAATGACTATTTAGGATTTATAACGCATTCATATCACTTTATGAGAAAGGTCTGTGACTTACCCAGAATTATGACTTTCATTAGGGATGATAATATAGGACAACAGCATCCCATCTGTAATTACGAGGCCTTTAGACTTCCAGTGCTGACAAACAACAGAATTAAGCTTTCAAGGTCAAATCAATATTATAAAATAAAACTCAAATGATTGGATATTGTTATAAAGTCATATTAAATGCAACTTTGACCTACACACCAACACATTTAGACAAACACAATCCCATTTAAAGACAAAATGTTTTACCACAGTGGCTTACAGTTGAATTACTTTTGTACTCTTCCTCCTCACAAATAGAGTAAAACATTAAGAAGTTAAGTGACATAAGGAACATAGCCGGTATATAACCAATTTCAGATGTTTAAAAAAACTTTATGCTTTACATTTTTATTCTATCACGCAGATGAGAATTTTGTTAATGACAGAGCATAATAGCGTGCGTTTTGAGGATGGCATTATGGGCAATCACTTGCGTTTCTTATCTCACGTCTGTTAACGACAGTGTTCTTTAAAACAGCAAAATTGCCTCTGTCAAGTGCTTCTTTCATTGGAAATGAGCTCTTTATCGGAACCTGCAGCCAGAGGAAACATCATACATCAGCCTCTCTGCTTTATCGTATTTTCAATTCTTCCCCCTAATGGAGTTATCTGCAATTTCTCCGCTATCAGCCCCAACAGTGGAACCGAGCTGGTTTGAGGAATGTGGTTTGATTTGCATTGTTTAATAGCTTTTTTTCTTCTTACACTTCCAATGATTAGTGAATGTACTTTGTGGACAATGGCCATCCAATCATTAATCTTCTTGAGCTCGTTATTGCGGAAGTATTGGGAGTGAGTAATCTGGGAGTGAATAATTACAGCTGCATTAATAGCAGTAAATAGGAAGTTCTTTACAGAAGAAAGAAACACTCAACGCAATATGCTCATCAAAAGCTCCAGAACGTGGGGAGATCTGCTCATTAAAATGTAGCGATTCAGTCGTCTGTGATAACTGATGCACGACCAAATCTCTGACTTATTTTTTGGGGGAAATCACAGGGGATGAAAAGAACCGTGCGGCCGGCTCTCAAGGTCACATGGTGCTACTGCAGTTGAGATGACTTTTATTTAGTCTAGACTGAAAAAAAATCTGTTTATATACAGGTAATGAAATGATCAAAAGCCATTATTGTGGTACACCTCAATGACCAGGCCTCATATTTACTAAACTCGAACGTCAAGCCCCGGAGAATACTTATTTTCCCAAACAATGAAAAATGTACTATTTTTTTAGTACAACCACGAGGAGAGTCGTGTTAAGAATATAATTTAAACTGGAAAATAGCAGACTGGGTATATGAACATATACATTGGCAAAGAAACCTTGACTCTTGATAATGTAATGTTTATTAAAATGATATTAATATTTTTAGGTTCCGTTTTTCAAATAGCTCACATAAATTAAATCCACTTTTGTGAAAAAATATTGTTTTCTTTATAAAACAACACAACACAAAAAATATAAAAATATTTTTAGTAGATTTAAATTCTTCATATATATCTTCATATAGATTATATTTAATATTTTCCGTAACAACATAACACAACACGACACATAAAAAAACATAACATAACATAAATCTAAAACACAATACAACAGGACATAACACATAAAAAACACAACACATACCGTAACACAACTGGCTTACTCAACCGTTACAAAAGTCACATAAATTCCAACACATAAAGACTTTCTTACTTAGATATCATCATACAGAGACCGTGTCTGTTCCCCGAATTACTAAATACAAAAAAACTATCAAACCCATTTAAGGGTAAAAATGTTATTGATGTTTAACAAATAAAAAAAGATATAATACAGATAAACAAATGATAACACTCAGGTTGCTGAATAGTCGATTCCTTTCCTCAAACACCTATTTTTGATGATATGATTACATATCATAACCGTAAACATCATATTCTGTGTTTGGCAGAAACATGAATCAAATATAATTACATTACTTTAAATTAGTTCACCAAGATTATTGTTATAAACACAAGCTGCCTCTGAAAGGCAAAGGAGGAGGTGTTGCTGTAATTTATAATAATATGTTCAATATTACCCAGAAGTCTAGTTTTTAAATATTATTCTTTTGAAGTTTTGGTGCTTTTCGTTACATTATGTTAATGATAAATCCCATTTGACATTTGTGCTGGCTACTGTATACAAGACACCAGGGCCCAATACAGACTTTATCAAATCATTTCTATCAGAGTTAGTACTGGCTGCAGATAATTGTTGGCATTGGGGTTGGCATTTAGAGACAGTCTAAACTCTATTGGAGTTAAGCAACACGTGTCAGGACCTACTCATCAGCGTATTCATACCATAATCATAAACCTAATATTGTCTCATGGAATAAATGTTGATACCATTAAAATTCTGTAGCAGAGCAAAGACATCTTAGGTCATAATCTAGTATTGTGTTTACTTAAATTAGCCAAGACTGCAAAGCCGTCTCCTCATTTCAAATATGGCAGGACTGTCACCTCTGCCACTAAACTGCTTTGTAAATAATTTTCCTCATCAGTTCCATATCCTCAGCATCCCAGATAGCCTAGAGGTACTCAATGTTGCAACAGAAGCTATTGACTCTCTCTTTTCCAGCACTTTAGACACAGTTGCTCCTCTGCGCTTAAAGAGGATTAAAGAAAATAGTCCAACAGCGTAGTACAACGAGCACACCCGGGCCCTTAAAACAGCAGCCAGAAAAATGGAGTGCAGCTAGAAGAAAACAAAACTGAAGGTTTTTCCTTCAGTTTTTTTGTGGAGGCAGAGCACTATACCATACAGAATTAAGACCCTACAACAGCTATATATCTGTTTCCTTCTTGATTCTCTTAAGAAAACAAACACAGGTATTTATTACAGTGTATATTTATTTATACAGTGGCTAAATTAACAATTAACAAAAATATAAAGCTTCAACTTCTGACATCTCCAAACAACACAGCAGTAATGAATTTATGAACTTCTTTACGTGCAAGATAGATAATATTAGGAAGAAAATATACTATACAACCATCTACTACAGTATTGCATCAGACAGTGCATTATAGTGTCACTGAGAAAAAAAGTCCCATTTATACACTAGTACAGGAGAAGAAGAATTGGCTATACTAATTAAATCATCTAAATCAACAAAATGCATGCTCGACTATACCAACTAAGTACCTGAGAGACGCTGCCAGAGGTCATAGATCCTCTTCTTAATATCATTCATTCATCTTTGTCATTGGGATATGTACTGAAAACCTTTAAGCTGGCTATTATTCATATTTTATATACATTTTAAGTAAGTATAAAACGGTACTGTACACATGGCAGAAATCAACATTTGAGCCATTTTGTAGTCTGTTTTTAATAACTTGCCTTGCGTTTTCAGACAGGACTCACTTATTGCAGCCTCGATTATAATGTTGAATGCTCTTCTCTTGAGGATGTCAGTTTTCTAAAATAAAAAGATTAAAAAATGCACAATATTTATTAATGCATAAACAACCTTGTAAATACATTTTACAATTCGAATGCATATACTTGTTGATTCCATAATCACCTCCAAAACAGCACAACAGGTTTCTGTGTCTTTGTTTTAAATTGAATAGTTGTTATCGGAAGGTCTGGTTGTAGACACCTCTTGTTTACTTTGCTTTAATGGTTTTAAGGCCTGAGGCGGAGCACTGACTGCATTGCTTTCCGGAATCTGCTGGAACAACAGAATTTGGATGAAGGTCTTTCCACAAACAATAACAACAACAAAAACCTTCCTAGGAATTAGGAGTTTTAGCAACTCAAACATTATAAACACAGTGTTCCACCTCTGAGGAAAAGCCATGCATACAACAGGAGAAAAAATGATTTCTGTGTGAGGGCACAGGCACACACATTTATGCTAATGTATTTCAGGTAAAACTGTTTCCACTTTCTCTCTCTCTCTCTCTCTCTCTCTCTCTCTCTCTCTCTCTCTCTCTCTCTCTCTCTCTCCATGTCTATTTTCTTCCATCTTTATGTTTTAAACGTTACAAAACAAGCTGATCGAGATCCACACTCCTACACAACGTGGAGCAGCATGCAGCATCGGCCCAACAAAAATGTTCTGTGTGATCCTGTGGTATTTCTATTCCAATGTGGCCACTGAAATAGCATCTAGGGTCTTTGTAGGGGAAACAAGAGCTGGCTGCTTCCAGACGACATCAAACCCACATTTCATCTTCTCTAGATTTCACCTTGAATGAAAAAACATATGCAGCTGAAAATATGCAATGCAGAAATGCTAATGCTGCTTATTGCTCGAACAGTTATCATTGGTGATAAATGCTTCTGGTGATAAGCATGTCCTAAAAATAAGACCAAGCTTCTTTTCTATAATATTCCTTTTTCCCCTTCTTTATATTCTCAGTGTAACAAAGGAAAATTGATATTGAAAATAAGCAATGGTGCGGACATTATTCAGATCATGAATAAAACCTGATGATTACATTCTCCACACAATCATCAGGTTTTATTCACGATCTGAGACATTGAGATATACCAAAATACATCTTGTGCTTTAATAGAAGCACATAAATCTTATTTCCCATTATCAATATCAAAAATTTGTATTAGAATTACACTCTTTAACATAAAGGTTCCAAAAAGGGGGACTTTTTTTGTTTCCCCAAAGAAACTCATAAAATAACCCTTTTTTTTTTCTCAGTGCATGTGAAGCACATTTTATCCCCTTGCACTAACTCTACCCCTAAACAATCACAGAAAACCTTTTGCATTTTCATAAAACATCACTTAGTATGATTTATAAGATGTTTTCCTCATGGAGACCAAAAATGTCCTCACAAGAACAAGGATTTTGGAGACATTTTGTCCTCATAACAAATGAGGTGCGCTATCGTTCTGGGGACTCACCATAGATGTAAGGGTTTTTATACTGTTAAACCATATATTCTATCCCCCTAACCCTAAACCTACATATCACATGAAACTTTCTGCATTTTTACATTTTCAAAAGAACTCATTCTGTATGATTTATAAGCTGTTGTACCCATGAGGACCTCAATCTACATCCCCAGAGTGACACGAGTCCTGAGTAGGTGTGCATTCAGGTTGAAGTCCCCACCAGGCTAGAAATAAAATAACATCAACTCTCTTCTCACGTGTGATGAGCATCTTTGAAAGAGAAAGACAAAGCAGCAAATACAGAGCCTTTGCACTGAGACATTCAGGGACCTGTGCGGCTAAGCAGCAAGCAGGAAATTAAAAGAGCTCAAAATAAACTCTGCTTTGAGATCATTATAGTCTATGGCTTGCGAAAACGTAATATCTGCATATATTTTTATATATGCAGATAAGGTAATTGTGTGATTCATATTACACACTGTAAACTCGGCAGCATACCTAACACTCTGAAAGTAAACATGAAATCAGTTTCGCCCCATTGATTCACATAATGCCACAGTCGTTGGTTCAGCTTTTTTTCCAGTCATGTGTATGAGGGGTAACAGTGCTGTTTTATCATATTAGACACATTTGAGTGTTAAAAGTTATGTTATAATGCTACTCTGTGCATTCACTCAGCAGCTACTATGAGACGCTTGTTGCACACTGCAGTGAGCTATATCGATAGGCATGGTAAAAACATGGTACTCGCGGTAAATCAAGAAAGAAGAAAAAAAAGAATAAGACTAATTGTGTTGAGCTATATAGCAGTGATTAGTATTCTGTCAATGAACGTATCCAAACAGTTGCTCACCTGTCTAATAAAACACATAATTTTATGTGTTTAAAACGTTAAAACGTCTTCGGAAATCAAGGGTAATGCATTGGTATGAGGTCATTGATCGGTGATTCACGGACATAGTCCGTTTCCTGGTTAAATCTTATTCCTCTGGATTTAAACATTCTTAAAAAACATTTGGGATAATGTAAGTACACAAGTCAGCAAAATATATAGAATTGTTCTAGTGGTTTTTGGATATTTGAATCCAAAAATCTTACATATTGCACCTTTAAAACAGCTCTACAGTTCACACACAATCATGTAACATCAAGAGCTGATGTCTCTGAAACAGTGATAAAAAAATATCTGCAAGTGCTTTTAAAATTTGTGCTGGTGAGATTTATGCAACAATCAGACTCTTAACTGAGTGACTAAAAATACTTAAAAAAAATTGTCTGGGACTTCTAGATGAAAAATGGGTTTTAAAATTCAACTTCCTGTGAACCCAACCAAACAGAGAGTGGATATTAGGAAGACATTACAAAAACATAATGGCTAAAAAGCGCTGGAGAGGAGCTCAAAGATAATCTGAGCAACAATAGCTAATCACATGTGACATTAATAACGTTTTAACCTCAACATCAAAACACACACTGACAACCACCTAAGTTCACTTAGACACAATTTAGCTGTGTGCATTTACATGCATATATATATATATATATATATATATATATATATATATATATTTATATATATATATATATATATATATATATATATATATATATATATATATATATATATATATATATATATATATATATATATATATTTAAGTATGTTTAAATAATCATCAGGGCTGCTAATATCCTTTTAATCTGTACTAAAACTTTCCCACAAAAGATAAAAAATATATTTGTTCCTTTTTCACATTGGTTGGAAGGGGATATTCTGTCATGATAAAACGTAAATCAAGGTTTCAAAGGTGTCAAATCAAAGGTTTATTGCTGCTCATCTGTGGAAAAGGGAACAAAATGTTCATCTAGTTGCTGGAGCAAACATTTAGCATGAGACAAGCAACAATGAACAAAAGGCAAGAGAAGATTACACACACACACACACACACACACACACACACACACACACACACACACACACACACACACACACACACACACACACACACACACACACACACACACACACACACACACACACACACACACACACACACACACACACACACACACACACACACACACACACACACACACACACACACACAAAATCTGGTTTGGTATCTTTGTGGAGACTCTCCATTAACGTAATGTTTTTCATACTGTACAAACAGAACATGCTATTCTCTTAGAATAAACCTATCCATCACACAAAACTTTCTGCATTTTTACATGAAAAAAAATGGGGAACTGAAACTAGGCCCCTACTGTGACATGAGTCCCCATGAGTCTATGTGCATTCAGTACCAACCAGAAAAACATAACACACACACTTAATATTCAACAATATTACTGATCTGCCTGTACTGATGCTGTTGTATAAGAACTGAACTGAGCTGGACGGAGACATTTTTTTTGCAGATCTGCTTTATAGATGAAATGAACTAGTTTAATAATTCAGGATCTTTACAATCTGACAACCGGCTTTAGCTGAACATCAGCCCAAATATATCATTTTATAAATATAATTTTCCTGTTATTATTGTAAAGCTGCTTTAAAACAATCTATATTGTATAAAGCACTGTATACATACAAGTGACTTTACATATATGTGGTTTATGGGGACTCTCCAGGTGTGTGTGTGTGTGTGTGTGTGTGTGTGTGTGTGTGTGTGTGTGTGTGTGTGTGTGTGTGTGTGTGTGTATATATATATATTGTACTAACTGTACATTCTACCCCCTAAATCTAACTTTTGCCATTTATTTATAAAAAAAAACTACAACACTGTTAGTATGTTTTCAAGCCATTTGATTGAGGAATTGTTATAATGTGCATGTTTATGCTGTAATACCCATGTCATTGCACATATTTCTGTCCTCATAAACCATACAAGAACACATACACAATATGAAATTGAAACATTTTATAGGATCTCATAATACAACATGGCTTCAGATAAAACTGATTTCCTATTTTGAGAGGAAAGGCACTGAAAAAGGACTGGAAACAGTAAGCACAGTTTAAGCATCATAACATGTCACGTGTGGTCTCAGCACTGATCCCAGAAGACACAAACAGTCTATTTTTCTCTCTCTTAAACATCCGCACCCACACAACCACACAACCACACACACACACACACACACACACACACACACACACACACACACACACACACACGAACACACGCGCACACACACGCGCACAGACTGGTCTCAGTGGATACCCCCCTAAGTAAACGGTTTGGTCTCAGCGTCTAACATGCACAGACAGCCTTAAAATTGTTTAGTGCTGCTCATGGAAGGAGTTCAAGCGTGCACTGATCCATGGAGAAAAGCACATATACTGTCCTCGCTTCACCTAAAGATCATGATGCACAATGCTATCGTAGGATTCCTCTAGAAGAATCACCAGTGTTCAGCAATGCAATGTTTGCCATTGTGTGCTGAGTGGTTTTACTCAAATTATTCATGTGAAAACATTGTGGGAAGATTCTCACAAAACCTAAAGAAAAAACAACAACAACAACAACATATTTTTTATATATATAATCTATGTGTTAACACCGGGATTATATATATATATATATATATATATATATATATACACACACACACACACACACACACACACACACACACACACACACACACACACACACACACACACACACACACACACACACACACACACACACACACACACACACACACACACACACACACACACACACACACACACACACACACACACACACACACACACACACACACACACACACACACACACACACACACACACACACCATTATGACCACTGACAAGTGAAGTGAATAACACTGATTCTCTCTTCATCACGGCTCCTGTTAGTGGGTGGGATATATTAGGCAGCAAGTGAACATTTTGTCCTTAAAGTTGATGTGCTAGAAGCAGTGAAAATGGGCAAGCGTTAGGATTTGAGCGAGTTTGACAAGGACCAAATTGTGATGGCTAGACGACAGGTTCAGAGCATCTCATAAAATTGCAGCTCTTGTGGGGTGTTCCCGGTCTGCAGTGGTCAGTTTCTATCAAAAGTGGTCCAAGGAAGGAACAGTGGTGACCTGGTGACTGGGCCTTGGGTGGCCAAGGCTCATTGATGCACGTGGGAAGCGAAGGCTGGCCCATGTGGTCCAATCAAACAGACGAACTACTGTAGCTCAGATTGCTCAAGAAGTTAATGCCGGTTCTGATAGAAAGATATCAGAATACAGTGCATCACAGTTTCTTGCGTATGGGGCTGCACAGCTGCAGACCAGTCAGAGACTCAGAGTGCCCATACTGACCCCTGTCCACTGCCGAGTCAACAGTGGCACGTGAGCATCAGAACTGGACTATTATTAATTTATAATAATAAGGCTCAACAGACATCACAGAATCTACATAGCCTAATGAGGGATATTATGGTGTGTGTTATTAACTTTGACTGTTTTCTAAAGCCCTGGGACAGACGTTTCATGTTTGGAGTAATTCACAGCACAGAAACAGACACAGTTGTTGCATAATGCAGTACAATAATTTCATGCATTTGCCTTGTTGTTGTTTGCAGTGAACGCTCCCCTGCCTGACACCTCAACATTGCTCTGTACCAAGAGAATTTACAAACATTCATCTTTTCGACAAAGATTAACGCTCAAACTGTAACACCACAATTGAAGTATCTACCCTCACACAGTCAGGCCTGTCTCGTCAGAGTATGATCCACACCATTGCCCCCAAAAACTTTAGGCCAGTCTGGAGAGCAGAGCACATAAAAGATGCAGCGCAGAGCTTGTGTAGAATTGTCAGATTGTCAGGCGGTGGAGCGAACGAGAGAACGCTCGGCTGTCTCTGTCGTTTTCACTAATGCAGCTTCACCCTGACAGCGGCAGGAATGTTCCCCGGCTCACGGCCAACTCAAAAGCGCAGGTAGCACTGAGCAAAACATCCATTTTTCATTGGGATGTTTTCCCAGGGAGCCAGAAGATGCTCTTTAAAAATCTGCCCCTACCGGGAAATCGTGCATTTTGTGAGTGGCCTGGGCGGAGAGAATTAAATTTGAATACAAATTGATTTTCCTTCCGGACAGACAGCAGTTCTGAGGGTGGATAAATGTGCGATAAAGACAGAGTTTGGTCTCAGAGCAATTTTCAGTCATCATAAATGCACTCGGACTAGGTCTTCCAACAGGTCTCATATTTAAAACATAGGTTAAAGTTGCTACAAGCTGTTAGCCTGGGTCCTCGACACCGAGACGCACTTATGGTGAATGTCACGCTCGTCGCACTCGAACAACCGCTCCTGGGAGTGTCCTGCGGCGTGATACATTGTTGCTTTCCAACGGCTGCCTTTAAGATACTGTTTTAGGTAAAGCTTTGGCTCTGTTAGAGCAATGCCGATAAGAGATGGCTATCACGCCGCTCTCCGTGAATGATGAATACACACCATCAGAACCTCACATGTACTCGGTTCTCCAAGCTCTGTGCACACAAGCCAAAGCCCTAACCACACACATCAAGCCCTCCACCAAATACTGTTCATCAATTCAGTTCAGTATAAGCAGATGATCACACTGGAGCCTAGAGCTTCGGGGCCTGGAAAAAGGCATCTGTTGCCAGAACATTTCAGATTTTGCGAATGTAACTAATGTAAAAAATTCAGTCAATGACTGAAATAATGTTAATGTTAATATACCAACCTACTGAAGTATAGTACTAAACTCGTTTTTGTACCTTTGTAATACACTGACAAACATCAAAAACACAGCTGGTAAGGAGAAAGCCACATGTACACCGCATAGGCTGATCCCGTCTGGGATAATAATAATAATAATAATAAGAGATTTTATTTATAATGCACTTTTCATTCCGAAGAATCTCAAAGTGCAACAAGGGGGGGGGGGGGGGGGAAACAAAAAATGAATAACATGTAAACATATAGAATACTACAAACAATCAACCAACACAAAAAACAGAACAGAAACAGAGCTGATGGTGAACAGAAACAGAGCTGATGGTGAACAGAAACAGAGCTGATGGTGAACAGAAACAGAGCTGATGGTGAACAGAAACAGAGCTGATGGTGGAAGTCTCTGTAAGCTCCGCAGCACACTGTGGTCCACTCCATGTTTCAGATTTCCCCCAGCGGCAGTGTGTCCTGATGAAGTCGTCGAGGCACGACAGCTGAAGACCAGATGATGGGTCTTCTTGACGATTCAAATGATGGGGATCGCCGCAGCACCGTGCAGGAAGCAGACAAAGCTCTCCAGGCACTTCTGTGGACACCCCGGGGTCGGCGCAGAAGTCCAAGCCGCTCCACGGCCGAAATGCAAGACGGAACAGCGGCGCAGCCGAGAAGCGGAACATCCCAACATCATGCCGGACACTGATGATGATGGCCCGGATGACGCTAGCCCGGTGCAAACTTCAGCCACCATGCAGCTCAAGCCCGAGGGAGACCACCAGTGAGCAGCCGCGGCGAGCAACATCAAATGTCCTCCAAACCAGAACCAACCGCAGCAATTCAAACATAAACATCAGAGAAGCGGTGGAAAACGGCGAAACGACGAACAACGTCCTCTCAGTGTCTGCCAGCAAACAGCATAAGTCACAATTGTAGCTCTGACTGTTAGACTAGTCACAAACATAATAAAATAAAATAAAATCTAAATCTAATAGTACATTAACATGATTTGTGGGTGGAGAAGCGGCGAACAGACAACGCCAGTGTCCTCTCCCCCACGTTGCCTAGCATCCAAACATGGATGGGACTACTTAATTATTAAAATTATGTAATGTAATGTAATGTAATGTAGTGTAATAATGTAATCTAATGTAGCCTAGTAATGTAATAATAATATGGTAATGTAGTGTAGTAATGTAATTGAATTCAATGTATTGATGTAACTAAATGTAGTAATGTGACAATGTAGTAATGTGATAGTATGGAAAGATATTCCGAACCGAATAATATTTAAAAGCAATTGTATTTGTAATTGCATGTTCAATTTGTGCACACATACGTTGTGACAATGTATACATGAATGCGTGATTCGCAATTGCGTTTGGAGTTTCTTTTCCGTGTGTGTAACATATCTGCCATTTGTCACATGGAAACGCAAAGTTGCAACTGCATTTTCAATGTCTTACGAGTTATGACCCTGCCATTTTGGGCCATAAGTTACCTGTTGCCTTAAAATTTTGAGTTCGTTAAAATAAAAAATGTGAGTTAATACAATGAACATTTTCGAGAATCGACAACCTTTATTCAAATATTATTAAAAGATTTTCTAAGCATATTGCACTGTAATATTTTTGTTTTAGTTTTTTTGTTTTAACTTAAAAAAGTAAGTAACCTGGTTGCCTTAAAATTTGTAGTTAATTTAAAATAAAAATTTGAGTTAATACAATGAAGGAAATTTGTTTAATAAATAGAAACTCAAAATATGATTGTATCTGAACCACATAAAAAAATTTGATAAATCATGAAAATAGAAAATAGCACTATGTGGCATGTTTCACTGCATCATCAGAAATTAAACACACAATTACCCAATATGCTTACAAAATCTTTTAAAAATATTTTAATAAAGATTGTCAAATCTCAAAAAAAATTTCATTGTATTAACTCAAAATTTTAATTTCATGAACTCAAAATTAAGGCAACCAGGTAACTTTTTTTTCTAAATACTTTTTTTTACATATGGGTACTTGTGTGTTTTATTTGTGAAGATGCAATCAAACATGCCAAATTGTGCTATTTTCATGATTTATCACTTTTTTATGTTGTTCATATACAATAATATTTTTAGTTTCTATTTATTAAACCAATTTCCTTTATTGTATCAACTAAATTTTTTCCCCCCAATAAACTAAATTTTTAGGCAACCGGGTTACTTACTATTTTAAGTTAAACCAACACTATTTTTTTACAGTGTGGCATACTTTCCAACTATATCAATAAACCCCGTCATCAAGGCTAATTTGACAGTTGACTGGGTTAGGCATTGGAAATGCAAGCGCAAAGGAGATTGCGATTCCATTTGAATTTTTGTGAGGTTTGTGGCACAACATGGAAGAAGTGAAATAGCAAATGTGTGATTTTTTTAATATATCGCTATTCCAAAATGGCAGGGTCATAACTCGTAAGACACGGGAAATGCAATTGCAAATGAACTTTGCATTTCTATTTAAAATTTGGCACTCATGTTACATGAAAAAACAAACAAAAAACATTCCAAATGCAATTGCAAATCATCCAATATGTCACAACATATACATGCATAAGTTTAAAATGCAATTGCAAATACAATTTTCAATTGCTTTTAAATATTGTCTGGAATATCATTTCATAATATATAGCTAGCATTTCTACTGTATTTACCATTTAAAAATTACCCAATTTATTAACAGTGTATTTAACAACCTCTCTTCTTGCAACCTCTCATCTCCACTCTCATTTAACTTGCATTATCCTCATGTGTTGCTCTCTGGGGAACGCTTGCCTCATCGGGAAGAGACTTTTGAGAAGTGTTACCTGTACAGACTTTGGTTTACGCAACAGTATTCGAGACACCCTTCCCCTTTGTCTGCTCTCTGGGCTCGTGCCTCTTTTGTTCTGGAAAGTTCTTGCCATTCACATCAGGCTTGTGAGTGATAGCACTGCGAGACGCCCTCGGTTGCAACAGACCCCAACATGTCCCTAGAACGACAGCAAGGAGTGATTAGCGACTGCCGTGTGATGTTTCTACTTGCGTGAGACTTATTTTACTGTTTTATTTTTCCTTTCTATTACTCCAAGCTTAACGGTCTTAAAAAAAGAAAAAATAAATCGAGTTGCAGAGAAATGAAAAAGGAGTCTATGATCAAATCTCACCATTATCCTCCACTGGCAGGGTGAATACCAGCTCACAAAATGAATAGTGTGGGGTTGCTAAGCAACGTGCAGATTCTGACGATAACCACGTACTGTTACATGAAGAGAGAACCTGAAGTCTGATCACATGACTGTGACCGAGCACAAAATCATAAAGTGAATCTATCGACTAGTAAATTATGTTGACAGGAGCCTTACGACGGATTTTAAACAATCGTGTTTTGTCAGCAAGGTTTTGCTCACTGGACGCCGCATACTGATTGGCCACTTAAAGCAGCTGGAAATTACATAGAGCAGAAACCACAAAAGAAACATTGTGTGGGAGAATTCAGTTTATGGTCTGTTAGGTCTGAATCAGACACTTTGAATCCTTCCTAATAATTATTTTTTTGCCAATTAGATGGTACAGCGAAAGATCTGACTGAAATAGGGAAATGAGCAGGTAAGTTGCGAGCCGGATTCAAACTTGTGTCACCAAGGCTCAGATGGTGACTGATTTTTGGTAATTCAATAAAAAACACTGGTCCTGTCATACTGCAAAAAAACCTGACCAATGTCATGTCAGGTACGAGCTGGTGGGCGGGGCTACAGAAACAGGCGTTGTTCATCTTATGTTGAGGCGGTGTTTCCAGGTGTGGCACATTCGTTTTCTGGGCCTGGTGT
Organism: Pseudorasbora parva; assembly: GCF_024679245.1. Classification (NCBI taxonomy): domain Eukaryota; kingdom Metazoa; phylum Chordata; class Actinopteri; order Cypriniformes; family Gobionidae; genus Pseudorasbora; species Pseudorasbora parva. The sequence goes on from NC_090184.1 coordinate 38,122,893, forward strand.
CAAAGCGTTTCTTTGACGAACAAGGACGTTTTCAGCTCTGAAACTTACAGGATATTCTTATATTACATGACCTTTTATATCAAGGGAAAGTTGATTTCTCAATTCATCACCCTTTTAAAGGGATAGTTTACCCCAAAATGTAACTTCTGTCATTATTTAAAGGTGCCATGTGTAAAAATTGAGGTAAAAAAATCCAAAAAATGACCTACACGCATCAAAAGAATGAGAAGAAATAAGGGCGATGATGCCATTAAAAAAATGTCAAGTTATAGTGCTGCAGAGATATCAACCTTAATTAGCAGTAGCATTACTAGCCCCGGCCCGACAGGTATCGTAATACCAGTCTCAGCCATGGGAGGCGGTATGCGGGCAACATAACCACCAGCCAACCTGCAATACACAAATAACTCGCACGGCTTGTGGGCGTACTTGAACCTGATGTCGTGTGGAAAGTACAGCCCACTACTTCATTTCAGTTCAGGGAAGAGATCGGACGGATGGCTGAAGCCCAGCATCTGATATGATAAAAATAGCTGTTTTTACCTGACCGGAAAAAGCGGAAGTGCGGCCGGCTACTGTGTCCCATCCCGTCATAATAAAAGTCCCGGTACCCGCGAGCCGTTTAGAATAGGCGCCCTCCAGTGGACGAAAAGTTGCATAGTGCACCTTTAAGTGGTTTCTAACTGGTTATTTTTATTTTTTCTATGGAACATGCCAAAAATATATATTTGGACTTTTTTGCTTTTTTTTTGTTCGTACTTTGAACGTCAATGGGGAAAAATGTTTGCAGTGGTGAGCAAAATTCCTTTTAAAAGTGATGCATTATAATATTGCATTAATCACAAAAAAAGTAACTAATTGCGCATTTATGTATTTTATTAGCCTGGAAGCCTGATTACTCAGCCCCACCCACAACATTTAAGCTCGGGCAGTTCGGTCTGGACTTGATCCATAGAGGAGTAATTATGCCTGAACAGAAACTGTTCGGACCAGTGAAATTGTCAGGGTGGGCTTTATACGATGACGGACAGATAATAAACAATAACCTAATCATCCACGTCATCAAACTTTGGCACTTGTTTGAATTTGTTCTAATCCTAAACGCAGAAATTGTTTGCATATGCATTCGCCTTCCCTGTTTCTCTCAGAAATGTAACTATGTATCCTTAAATTCTTTTTTTTTTTTTTTAGAAAACCCGGCGAGGATCGTTTAATCCAGCATGCGTGCGGACAGAGTTGCCAAGTTTTTACAACAAAACAAAACTACTAGCCCAAAACAATAGCTTCCCGGGGGGGATTCTCTGGAAAAAAATGGCGTTTGGGGGGTAAAATGTGTTATTTTGTCAAGTTTGCCTGCTAAAATTTGCATCCCTGGGTCTATTTATCACATAATTGAGGTTGCTTCACTTCATACCGCGGACATGTAAAACAACTCTCGGGAAAACCGCAGACTTGGCAACACCGAGCAGTTGAGTTCTGTTGACATTTGACAACTTCATGCGTCGTTCCGTTGCTCTGATTGGTTGTAGGTCTATCCAATTAAACCAGGGGGTGGGGTTGGATCCAGATATATTACTGCAAGAATGGAGCCACAAACTTGACATACTTTTGAAAATCCAGCATTTAGTTAAGCGCTGGTAAACGCTCAATGTAACAGCTGTAAACACAAATGCTTCAAGGGAAGGGAGTTTGGCATTACAGCATTTGTTTCCCGGTGGACAGTTAAAGAACGTGACACAAACATCTCCCAGACATAGAATTCAACCAATCAGATGATGACTTCGAAAATCTTGCCAACGGTCCTTAAGTGTGACATCTGAGACTAATGTAACCATCCCCAAATCCACCCACTGGATTTGGATCTAACCCTTGGATCTGGTTCTGTGATTATATGGTAGGGGGCGCTATTACGCATCTTCTGAAAGAGTACAGAATCTACGGATCTAAAGACAAAGAAATATCATAAGTAAAATAATGTGAATATCAACAAAAAACTGCATATAAATCAATGTTACTTAACCCAATGTTACTGAATGAAAAAGCGAAATTATAGGACAGTGCAAGCATTGGGGGGTGTTGATGGACTCAATATACTCCATCTGATATCTTTCACTTCGCGGATCACTTCCTGCTATCTACTACGCAGACTCCAGTCCCAAATCTTCACAAGATCATTTTCGGATCATTGGCGGCTTCACTTTTCTTCTTTCAGCATTTTTTTTTCAGTCTATGGCAATGCATTACCCCAATACAGGTTGTTTGAACTGTCACATTCTTCAAAATATTGAGTAAATGACAGCATTTTCACATTACAGACTATACCTTAAATGCATTCTGCATTATGAAGTAATTTTGGCCCCACTTTATATTAGGTGGCCTTAAGTACTATGTACTTACATCAAAAACTAAGTACAATGTACTTACTGTGTTCAAGTTGTATTGCCAAACACCTTTGCTGATATTGAGGAGGGATACGGGTAGAGTTAGGGACAGGTGTGGTGATATGGGTCAGTTTAAGGGTAGAGTTAGGGACAGGTGTGGTGATATGGGTCAGTTTAAGGGTAGAGTTAGGTGTAAGGGAAGTGCCAACTGTGTAATTACAAATGTAATTACAAAAATTATATGATTAAAAAATTACATGCAGGTATTTCTAAAATGTATATGTACACAATAAGTGCATTGTATCAAATAATTAATTAAAATGTTAGTACATAGTATTTAAGGCCACCTAATATAAAGTGGGTCTGTATTTTTTTTTTTTACAGCATTTAGACAATGTTAATATCCATATGTACAATTACATGTTACTATTTCACATTTTAACATTTAACATAAGTATTACAAATTAACATTTCTTAATGAATGAATTCTGAACTAATATGGATGATAATATTTGCCCGTCGACAAACACAAAACGTGACAACCAATACAATGTAAGCCTTGGGTCACATGTCCACAGCCGTCAAAAAATTACACTAAGAGCCTGTTGCCTGTTCGTGCACATCTCAGGCTTTGACTCGTCATCGCACATGCATGAATCATTTTGCAACTCTAGTCTCTGATTCATGTTTTCATTCATGCGTCTAGGGTTTTGGCTTCTACAAAATAGATTAATCATACAGTATTCATCCACTACCGGCTTTAGCACAGCTCACTGAATTTTGAGAGTGCAAAACTGGGCTATTAGTAAGTTGTTTTCAGAGCCTATATCTTTCTAGTAGGGAATCCTGACTGTAAGTATCAATAAGCATCACAAACCCACAAGTCCAAGTCAATGAGCTGGTACGACTCTCTCTACAGTACCCATGCAGTGACCCAGTGCACAGTAAAGACACTCAAGCAAAAAAAAAGCTATGAGTGTATGCTATTATTAATATAGTCACAACTGAAAAGTGTGGCTCCATTTTTTGTACTACTAACAAGATTTAAAAAAAAAAAAAAATACTCTAGCATTCAAAAACTTGGGGTTAATAAGATTTGGCAAGGATACATTAAACTGATCAATTGACTAAAGAGATTTATAATGTTACAAACAATTTTTAATTGCACTTTTCAACATTGATAATAGGAGGGGTTCTTGAGCATATTAGAATGATTTCTGAAGGATCATGTGACACTAATGATGCTGGAAATTCAGCTTTGATCAGAGAAATAAATACATTTTTTTGAAATCTATTCAAGTAGAAAAGTTATGTTAAACTGTAAAATATATTTTACAATATTATTTTCATGGTAGTTTTAATCAAATAAATGCAGTCTTGGTAAACATGAGCGAAAATCATGGTAGGAAAAATCATTTTTGATGTAAAAATCATACTAACATTATAAGTGCGCCACAGTGAACATTATAAAACCATAAAACAATGCAATTCATGAATTTAAAAAGTTAATCACATTTCCCAAATTCACTTAGCACAGTGCTAACTGGTCTTTAACCAGATTTTGATTAGAACAAGATAACGCTATGCTTTTAACTGTGGGGAGGATGTAGGATCTTGCACGAGACCAACTAAATTTCAACTTGCAAAGTGAATTAGGCTACACTCTAAAAAATGCTGGGTTAAAAACAACCCAAGTTGGGTTGAAAATGCACCAACCCAACAATTGGGTTGTTTTAACCCAATGGTTGAGTTGTTTTAACCCAGTGGTTGGGTTAAATGTTGCTTAAGACAACCCAATTGCTGGGTAAGAACAACTCAACCATTGGGTTAAAACAACCCAATTGTTGGGTTGGTGCATTTTCAACCCAACTTGGGTTGTTTTTAACCCAGCATTTTTTAGAGTGTACATTAAGCTTTGTGCTTTAGGCGTCTTCCATATCTCGCATAGGAAACCATAATAAAAACCTTCAAATTCCCCAAACCTCTTAGATTAACCTCCTAGAGCTCAGTACCTGCAACTAAGTAAGGATGCCAGAACACTCTGTCCCATAAGCACCTGCAACTGCTGAGAAGCACATAATCAAACCTTTATCAGATCACTGCCGTTATCAGTCCTCAGAGTTTGATCGCAGAAAGGTCTCAACTGTAACATTTCCGAGAAATCCGCAAAATGCAATTACTGTCTATTTCGTGCACTTCAAATAGTCATCGTTTTGATCATTAGATGCCTTCCAAAATTCAGAGCAGGAAAAAACGAGAAAAAGAAGTGAAAAGTAGAGCGAGAGAGGAAGTAAATAAGTCATATTGTTTTCTCCCTCTGACTATTTATGAATGCATCTAATGCTCTAGGTGACAGTTTTTGGTTTAACATTTAAATAATTTCCCCATCAGAATTCCATTCGTGACAGAGAGGGATGAGATGTAAATGTGCAATGAAATTTCACCGCAGAGAACGTCCCACGAACACGCACAAGCGCTATACGTCGAGCCGCGGCCGGCCGACCCGAGAGCATCTCACTGTTTTCCACGCCATAATGGAACCTTTGCTTTCTTTTCATTTACATTTGTTTGAACAGGGCACCTGGCACGGCACAGAAATCATTGCACAGCGGGGGAACTATTTGCATTGTAGCTCCATTTGCTCCGATGAATTTTTCAGAAAGATGTGACAACCTCATGCATACTGATATGTCGCCTCTGTTTTGCATACGGGCTCCTGCAAAACAGGTCTTAATCTTGCGTTAAGGCTAATGCGCCTAAATGGACAGTTTGAGAAACAGGGGAGATGAGAGCCGGTCGCTTGGAGGAAGACGCAAGACGAGGGCCAACTTAAATAAGAGTCCCCCGTCTCTCGAGGTTACAGCACAGGCTCTTCGGCTACGGCACTCGCTAAATAATGAGACGAGACAAGAACAGTAGAACTAATCGAACTGCTTTAAAGAGTGCGAGGGACTAGATGAGTGAGAGGAGAGGAAGAGGTGAGACGATGCAGGGAGAGAAAGAGCAGATAAGACATAATCAGGCGTGAATACAATCTACAAAACGTACAGATATAATTTGGTATTCCACCAAGGGCTTCTTCCTCAGCAGTGAGGCAAAGCAATCATCATTTGCAGGAGAATGTGCCGAGAGTTCCTTTAGATCAGTGCTGCTCAAATGCATCAATCATGATCTCAGACAAACTCCAGATCAGTGGCTTTGTTCAGACACACAGAAGAAACACAGGCTTTTTTTGTTGTTGACGCATCTAAGTGAAAAAACAAAGGTGTCTATTTTGAAACTACTATGGAATTTCACTAATCAGACAACAGACAAGTAAACAGATGAGAGTTGGATCTGTATGTGCTGTGGATTAGGTTTGCAATGTATTTTATGCGTGTTGTTGTTTTTGTTAAGACCACAAACAACAAAACAACAGGATGCAAAATTATCAGACTCAAATCCATTTAGGGGTTTGCAGTTTGAACAGCGAAATACTGATATCACAAACCCCAAAATCAGCATCCTACAAATGACATGGAGTCATTTAAACAGATCCAGATTTTTTTATTTTTTTTTTGCTGTACACACTACAATTTGACATACTGTATGGATCTAAACAAATCAAACTCAAAATCCCTTTAGTTGTTCATAGTATGCACATAAATAAATAAATAAATAAATAAATAAACAAACTTTATTTTGATAGTCCACTTTAGACATTCTACTAACTATAAGTAACTTTGCAACTACATGTCAACTAACTGTCATTAGAGTATTTGCAGACTGTCTGATTAATATTTACTAAAACTTTATTTTGTCCGTCCCTGGACCTGTCCTGTAGACCCGTTCGCAATTTGGTGTTGGGGGAATTTCTCATTTGAACTGAGTTAGTGGGTCCCTAGACATGAAAAATCACAGAGGTGCTCGTCCGCCATAGTGCCACGAATGACGTAGTGGTCAAATCAAATATGGCCGCCATCGGATGACGATGAAAATCCAACATATTTGTTTCTGAATGTTTATACACATGTAATACCTCTATTTTGACTAATTATGGTATGTGGAATTCATTTCTGCTATTGATATGACCATATTGGGTGATTTTGACCTTAAAGGGGGGGTGAAACACTCAGTTTCAGTCAATCTCATGTCAGTCTTGAGTACCTATAGAGTAGTATTGCATCCTTCATATCTCCGAAAAGTCTTTAGTTTTATTATATTTATAAAAGAATTATGCGCTGTACCGAGTCTTTCCGGAAAAAAACGAGCGCCTGGAGGCGAATCATGTGGGCGGAGCTAAAGAATGACGAGGGCGCAAAGCGGTGACGTCCTCAAGCGTGGAGAAACCCATCGCTATCTCAGCTAATAGATATATGATCCAGAATCAGATTCGGAGGCTGAAATAAATTAAACAGGAGAAAAATTAACAGCAGGATTTGTGTGTTTACTCGCAGTTTGATTCGGTTTATGGACTATTGTATGCGGCGACTAGACCTTAGCAGTAGCAAGCAAAACGGTTTTGCACGTCATACTAGTGTAACTTTATACAGAGAACAACCATGGAGTAACGTTAGCGCATTTGAATGACGAAGCACGCGATCGTGTCGTTTACTGATGTTTACTCACGCGACGATAGCCAACAGCACAGACATTTGAAGCAGTTTTACTCACCGGCTGCTTCCAAAGCAGGACCGAACCTTTATCGCTGGGACCGCTCCGTCAAAAACACACTTCTTTGGTATGATTTGGTGAAGTCCTGACAGCAGTGAACGGTGGAGATCCACTTTGCGACGCGACTGAAGCGATGTTGTGAAGCTTCCCGTCATTTCTGCGTTCAAATCGGTTCAAATGCAGCACAGCCTTCCCAGAATGCTGTGCTGAAGCGTTGAAGTCGCTTGATGTCACTCATAGGAATAAAGTGGAGCGCGGCGTGGAGTGTTTATGGGCGTGCATTTCCTTTCTCGGTCTAGTCGCGCGCTCACCCTACCGGGAGAAGAGCCCGTACGGCCCATACAAGGACCTTCCGCTCTGTCCACGTCAAGCCGAGCCATACTCGAAAAAAACTCTCCGAAACTTGTGAGAAACCGAAAGAAGTATTTTTGACACAGAAATACTCCATCAAACGTCCAACATTAGCTTTTGAAACTTTGTCTATGTTTAGGATGGGAATCCAAGTCTTTAACAGTGTAAAAAGCTCAGTATGCATAAAACAGCATTTCACCCCCCCCCCCCCAAAAAAAATGGCATGGTCATAGTCATTTTCCTATTTTGAAGAATCTCAAAAGACATGTACATGCGAACTAACTAAATTTATAGTCTGCCCTTATACTGTGTATTGTGTATACAATCCTAGACAGAGTTCACAAAAAATAAGAGGACAAGATTTAACTTTTCTTGTATTTTACCAGGAGTATCAAAAGATACTTCTCACTTCATCTCACTATTGAACATCGCACCAATTGATCAACAGTGAGCATGCTATCATCTTGATGCGTCACTGACAAAGACAGTGGTTAAAGGACATATTCTGACTGGAGATGACTGTATGAGCAACATGGGGACTAATCATGCTGCTATGGCTTCTGACCCAGTGCAATACTTAGCCAACTTTGAAGAGGCAGACACCTTGACAGAGCAAGATGCAGCTAAGACATTTGATGATTTCCGGATAGAAATCTACACCAGAGGAAGTTCTGGAATTGATGCTCTCCCTTCCACAAGTAGTGGGATCAGAGGCCACATCCAACGAGGGGCTTTTCTGGTTCATACGACATGCCACTTGCTTGCAACTTTGGCACACCCCTGCCATCAAAATGTCTGAAGCCCATACCACCAAGTCTGCTCACAGTAAAGCCTCTTTCACACTGCGATTCTGGCAAATACACGGATAATGCGACCCGGCATTTGTTCCCGGGCCGCTAGATTTGGTCCATTCACACTGTCAGCGAAATACCGTAATATGTGCGCTTTCACACACAATGCTTAACGGTCCCGGGTCGAGTTGACACGTAACATCCGGATGTGACGTATAACGGCGAGCGATCTCAGCTTCAGCGCGGATAGTAAGGAGCTCCGTGGTCTCGACTTGTGTCCAGTTTGCGCACATTTCTGCTTGTTTAATTTTAGTTTCTTTTGTATACGAACACTCTCTGCGTTTAAAACACAGACGAGCTCTTCTGGCACTGCAGGGTTGTGTTATTGAAAAAACAAGCTCTAGGAGTCGCACGATAACTACGTACACGTTGCGGCATTAGTTTCGGCTTTTGTTCACACAGCGCTCGTCCCGGGTCGAATCCCGCAATATTACTAGGTCCCCGACCCAGGTCGAATTCGGTAATCAATTCCGGGACGTGGTTGCTTTCACACAGAAGGCGACCCGGCAATGTTCCGGGAATATTGCGGGTCCGACGTGCAGTGTGAAAGGGGCTTAAGTAAGTGTGCAGGCAAGTGTGACAATCGCCGATGTGGCTTTTGTGCTGCTGAAGTTCATGCACCATATTCTGCCATGGAAAAATCATCCTGTAAAAACCCATCCCACTAACATGCATGAACACATACAGTACACTTTGAGAGAAATCAGACTATATGGTGCACTTTTAGTTCATTTGAAATTATGTAATTTGTATCAGTTTTATTGCTTCTTTAGCTTAGAAATCTAGACACACCCTAGCGGCAGCAAAGCTAATTTGCAGCCAGGGTAGTCTAGCAACTCTTCGTTGAATTGTGAGCTGTAAAAAAAAAAACTCTGGTCAGGCCAATCAAATTGTGTATAGAGTCGGTGGGCGGGCTTAATATAATGACGGCAGAGTTGCGGAGGTTCCGCGTGCTACTTGTAAACAAAGAAGCTGGCAAACAGCGTTCTTTCAAATTGGCTTTGGCCGCGACTCTGGAAGACTCAGAGTTAAGCTTTTCTTTGAGAAAAGAACGGTACTGAAATCATTCTTAAGAAAGGAAGATGTGTTCGGAGTTTTGCCGACCGGATACAGTGAAAGTTTAATCTATCAACTAGTTCCACTTCGCCTTCTTCGTTGCTCTGGTTGGTTGTAGCTCTATCCTATCGCGTGCAGAGTGAATTTGAAAGACAACCGTTTATCCCGCCTCTCAGATTGAGCCCTGTCAATGGGAAGTTCCCAGGCCCAACATCTTGTCAGGCTATTACTACATAGTTTTATTTGCACCCAATTGTTTTATTTTATATCATTGTACTAACACCCAATTAAACTAAAACTTCAAAGAGGATGTTTATAATTGTTACATTTCTTCTCTTTATGTCTTGTTATAATTAAAACAAATAATTGAAGGAAACAATAATAAGTGACTATAAAGAAAAAATATTTTTTTATAAAAAAATATGTTGACCTTGATATTTCAATGACAAGATGATCCTTAATGTTAAAAAAATATTAGCAATGAATGTTAAATGTCAGATTTAGTAGAATTAAACTTATTGCATCTGGCTTTTATTCCTAATAATGGCCAAGTTATGGCCAAGGTCTTCTGAATAGGAAAATTACCTTGACCATGCCTGTTAAAGGTCAAAATTCAACCATTATGGTCATAACAATATCAGAAATGAATTCCACATACAATAGGAAGTCTAAATGGAGGTATTACATGTGTATATACATTCAGAAACATAGAAGTTGGATTTTCATCATCATCATCCATCGGCGGCCATATTTGATTTGACCACTACGTCATTCGTGGCACTATGGCGGACGAGCACCTCTGTGATTTTTCATGTCTAGGGACCCACTAACTCAGTTCAAATGAGAAATTCCCCCAACACCAAATTGCGAACGGGTCTACAGGACAGGTACTGGATTACAACAGACATTCTACTGACTATAAGTAAATTGGCAACTACAATTCAACTTATTCTACTAACCCGAACCCTAACACCTAATCGTAATCTAGCAGTCTACCGACAGTACTAATACTCTAATGAGAGTTAGCTGACATGTAGTTGCAAAGTTACTTATAGTTAGAAGAATGTCTAAAGTGGACTATCAAAATAAAGTGTAACCAATAAATAAATAAATACAACAGAAAAATTAAACATAAATAAGTAAATACAAATAAATATGCATAAACACCAATGACCGAATAAATAAATACAAATAAACACATGAATGAATCCTAATCCTAAATAAATCAATAACCTAGATAAATAAATAAACAAACAAGCAAATAAACAAAACACGAACAACTAAATAAACATGAATAAATCAACAAATAAACACAAATAAATAATTAATCACAAATCAATGAATTAAATAAATAAAAAGAGGTGGATAAATAAACAATTAAACAAATAAGTAAAAAAAAAAAAAAAAAAAAAAACACGAATGCGTAAATGTTGGATACATCTAACAAATCCAAGTCACATTTGTGGTTTGGATCAGGTTTGTAGAAGTCAGATTTCATGCGTTCAGATGACAAACAACTCAATGGATTTTAATCTGATACATATTAATTCATCTATGTGATTAAAATCTACAAGTTCTTATCTAGCAGTGCTTGTGTTCCAATACTTGCATAGTTTAGCCTTAAAGGGTTAGTTCACCTAAAAATGAAATTGATGTCATTAATGACTCACCCTAATGTCGTTCCTCACCCGTAAGACCTTCGTTCATCATCGGAACACAGTTTAAGATATTTTATATTTTAGTCCCAGAGCATAATGCAGTCTATGCACACTATACTGTCCATGTCCAGAAAGCTAATAAAAACATCATCAAAGTAGTCCATATGTGACATCAGTTGGTTGATTAGAATCTCTTGAAGCATCGAAAATACATTTTGGTCCAAAAATATCAAAAACTACGACTTTATTCAGCATTGTCTTCTCCTCCGTGTGCCTCCAAAAAGAATCAAACGGTTAATGAATCAGTGAATCGATCAATGATTCGGGTTGCCAATGTCACGTGATTTTAGCAGTTTGGCACTTCAGAACTGCTGAAATAGCTGAAATCAAGTGACATTGGCGACCCGAATCATTGATCGATTCACTGATTCATTAACCGTTTGAGATTTGACGCCAACTGATGTCACAGATGGACTACTTTGATGATGTTTTTATTAGCTTTCTGGACATGGACAGTAAAGTGGGCATAGGCTGCATATGCTCTGGGACTAAAATATAAAATATCTTAAACTGTGTTCCGATGATGAATGGAGGTCTTAAGGGTGTGGAACTACATTAGGGTGAGTCATTAATGACATCAATTTCATTTTTGGGTGAACTAACCCTTTAAAGCGATAGCTCACCCGAAGAAAATGAGAATTCTGTCATTAATTACCCACCCTCGTGTCGTTCCAAACCCGTCAGACTTTCATTCAAACTTTAGAACACAAATGAAGATATTTTGGTTGAAATCTGAGAACTTTCAGTCCCTCCATCGGAAGCAACGAGCAATTTACACATTCAAGGTCCTGAACGACAGGTAAGACATCCTTAAAGTAATCCATGTGACTCCAGTGGTTTAACCTTAATTTTATGAAGCGTTGAAAAGGCCTTTGTTTGCACAAAATATAATTTACCACTTAATTTATGAAAATATCGACCTTCAATTCAGTAGGGGGAGCACCAGAACGCATGCGTGTTGTGTTGACTCGAGACGGAAGTTGTTCCGTGAACGAGCGTTGGATAATATTATTACGTATATATTATTAAATTATGTTTTTTTGCGCAAAATTGCGTCTCTTCATAAAATTGAGGTTAAACCACTGGAGTCACATGGATTACTTTAAATAATGTCTACGCCACACCGGTCTCGTCTCTCGGCGGAGTGACGGGAGTATTAAATTGAGGAGCGAAGACGAGAGAGGACCAGGCCTGGACTTTACATTGAGATTTGGTTATGTTTTGTTATGTGTGTGCAGGAAGTCGTCCGTGAGGGGTTGCCCGCAGTTTACTTTTGTTTTGTTTATTTACTGAATTAAAGTTGTTGAATGTTCGCCGGCTCCCATTTCTACGAACTTTGTTACAATGTCTTTCCTATCATTCTAGACCTTGAATGTATGAATTACGTTGCTCCCAATGGAGTTTTCATTAACAGTTTTCATTCATGGGTGAACTAACCCTTTAACCAATACACCACACCAAATCAAAGTTCTGAACAACCAGGCTGAGGCCATTAAAAGTACAATAATTGTATAATTTACATATTAAAAAAAAAATGTAAAACATTTTTCTACTCTAGAAACTATATAAATTCCATTTTGGTTTAACTTCAACCATACACTCTCTCTCTCCAAAACCCATCCTCTAAAGACATGTCAGCCAATCTGACGCCAGCAAACCAAAAAGAAAAATGATTGGCCCCACTTTATATTAGGTGGCCTTAAGTACTATGTACTTACATCAAAAAATAAGTACAATGTACTTACTGTGTTCAAATTGTTTTGCCAAACACCTTTGCTGATATTGAGGTGGGATACGGGTAGGGTTAGGGACAGGTGTGGTGATATGGGTCAGTTTAAGGGTAGGGTTAGGGACAGGTGTGGTGATATGGGTCAGTTTAAGGGTAGGGTTAGGGACAGGTGTGGTGATATGGGTCAGTTTAAGGGTAGAGTTAGGGACAGGTGTGGTGATATGGGTCAGTTTAAGGGTAGAGTTAGGGACAGGTGTGGTGATATGGGTCAGTTTAAGGGTAGGGTTAGGGACAGGTGTGGTGATATGGGTCAGTTTAAGGGTAGGGTTAGGGACAGGTGTGGTGATATGGGTCAGTTTAAGGGTAGGGTTAGGGACAGGTGTGGTGATATGGGTCAGCTTAAGGGTAGGGTCAGGGACAGGTGTGGTGATATGGGTCAGTTTAAGGGTAGGGTTAGGGACAGGTGTGGTGATATGGGTCAGTTTAAGGGTAGAGTTAGGGACAGGTGTGGTGATATGGGTCAGTTTAAGGGTAGGGTTAGGGACAGGTGTGGTGATATGGGTCAGTTTAAGGGTAGGGTTAGGGACAGGTGTGGTGATATGGGTCAGTTTAAGGGTAGGGTTAGGGACAGGTGTGGTGATATGGGTCAGTTTAAGGGTAGGGTTAGGGACAGGTGTGGTGATATGGGTCAGTTTAAGGGTAGGGTTAGGGACAGGTGTGGTGATATGGGTCAGTTTAAGGGTAAAGTTAGGGACAGGTGTGGTGATATGGGTCAGTTTAAGGGTAGGGTTAGGGACAGGTGTGGTGATATGGGTCAGTTTAAGGGTAGGGTTAGGGACAGGTGCGGTGATATGGGTCAGTTTAAGGGTAGGGTTAGGGACAGGTGTGGTGATATGGGTCAGTTTAAGGGTAGAGTTAGGGACAGGTGTGGTGATATGGGTCAGTTTAACGGTAGGGTTAGGTGTAAGGGAAGTGCCAACTGTGTAATTACAAATGTAACTACAGAAATTAATTACAGACGTAATTACATGCAGGTATTTTTAAAATGTAAGTACAATGTAAAAACATGTATGTACACAATAAGTGCATTGTATCAAATGATTAATTTAAATGTTAGTACATAGTATTTAAGGCCACCTAATATAAAGTGGGTACAAATTATTGACAGGCAGAGATGCAAGGTGTACTAACAACTCTAAAAGCAACTTTAATACACAATATTATGCCAACAGAGACGTTTAAATAGCAATAATAGCAATAATGTGTGGCAGAGAGAAGGAAGTATTGATGTTTAAGATGTTCAGGTGTTCGATATAATTGACAACAACAGCTGCAATGAAGCAGCCAAGCATTTCTCTGTCTATTACAAGTCCAATTGTCTTTAAAGAGCTCACCGCCTCACGGACTCACAAAAACACCCTGTCTCGACATCCCCCATTAAACCGGAAAATAATGACTGAGTGCAAATGGACCGAGTTCCATTCGCAACATGAATTGCATCATACCGGTAAATAGAGTGACCTGTCCTAATTAGAGGACAGAATAACAGGATTGTTACAGTAATCTCGTCCTGTTGCTCTGCGGCGCCGCTGTCATTGACTGAGAGCGGGAAAAAACAGGAGCGGGAACTTGAGCTAAATCTATTCATTAGCCATAGTCTCCAATGCAATCAATAACACGCCTTTCCAATTACACCGCCTGAGATCCGCAGGAAATTTGTGCTGTATTTAAACCGGTTTGCAGCACGGACTGCTGCGAGAGTTCTCCACTCGACTACCCCTGAGCCTAACAAACTAGAAACATGGAAACAGCTCTCACTCCTTACTGGGTTCCTCTTATTTTAATGTGCTCAGAAAATGTGTTTTCATCTTCCTAATTGAACGCAGATTCAATACGGCCTCAGCTGTGATTCAAACACCACTTTTTTTCCCCCCTCCCCGGAGCTATAAAAATGCCGTATACGCATTTTAATCAATGTTTTCATAGATACATCTGTGGGAAATGATCAGGATAATGAAATATAACGCAGTCTGTTTACTTCCACTTCAATGGCCCAATCTCGCCACATAGATTGCCACATTCGGCTTAAGGGGCAACAGACATAAACACCATATTCTGTTTACAAATCCCTCAATAAGCGACTATTCAGAAGTCAGCTAGCATGCTGAATAAGAACACTAAAGTGCACACTTCAGGGTGCATTTGTCACATTGCATGACTCCACAATCATTTTGCGAGAACACGAGCAAACAGAATATTGTTTTTCAGATTCCACTTGGATTGATTAATGATCAGTGTTACAAATTGTTTTGGTAATTGAAATAAACAGACATAAAATACAAACTTTAAAAAACTAGATGCAAATTAGAAATGTTGCCTGGGCAACTAACTAAAAAAATAAAATAAGATTAACTGTTTAACTGAAGCTTTGTTTGCAGATGCCATTTGGATCAGTGTTTTTATTAACTAAAACTATTTAAAAAAAAAAATGTTTAGTGCACTGCACATAATGGACAACAAATGTGTATATTTACACCGATCAGGTATAATATTATGACCTAATATTGTGTTCGTCCGATTTCGCTGCTAAAACAGCCCTGACCCGTCGAGGCATGGACTCCAGATCTCTGAAGGTATGCTGTGGTATCTGGCACCAAGATGTTAGAAGCAGATCCTTTAAGTCCTGTAAGTTGCGAGGTGGGGTGTCCTTGAATCGGACATGTTTGTTCAGAACATCCCACAGATGTTCGATTGAGATGAGAAATTTGGAGGCAAAGTCAACACCTCAAACTCGTTGTTGTGCTCCTCAAACCATTCCTGAACCATTTTTTGTTTGGTTTTGGCAGGGCGCATTAAAGGGTGTACATGGTCTGCAACAATGCTTAGGTAGGTGGCTCGTGTCAAAGTCACATCCACATGGATGGCGAGACCCAAGGTTTCCCAGCAAAAAATTGCCTAAAGCATCACACTGCCTCCGCCAGCTCGCCTTCTTCCCATAGTGCATCCTGGTGCCACGTGTTCCCCAGGAAAGCGAAGCGACTGAAGCTCACGTGCCCACTTTTGGTGCTTTCGGCAGTGGAGATGGGTCAGCATGGGCGCCC
Organism: Pseudorasbora parva; assembly: GCF_024679245.1. Taxonomy (NCBI): domain Eukaryota; kingdom Metazoa; phylum Chordata; class Actinopteri; order Cypriniformes; family Gobionidae; genus Pseudorasbora; species Pseudorasbora parva. The sequence goes on from NC_090184.1 coordinate 38,138,733, forward strand.
TGACTGGTTAGAACCAACATTACCTTCTTAAGCAATTTGAGCTACAGCAGCTCATCTGTTCGATTGGACCACACAGGCCAGCCTTCGCTCATCAGTGCCTCAATGAGCCTTGGCCACTCATGACCCTGTCGCCGGTTCTCCACTGTTCCTTCCTTGGACCACTTTTGATAGATACTGGCCACTGCAGACCGGGAACACCCCACAAGAGCTGCAGTTTTGGAGATGCCCTGACTCAGTAGCCCAGCCATCACAATTTGGCCCTTGTCAAACTCGCTCAAATCCTTAAGCTTGCCCATTTTCCCTGCTTATAACACATCAACTTTAAGGAAATAATGTTCACTTGCTGCCGAATATATCCCACCCACTAACAGGTGCCGTGATGAAGAGATAATCAGTGTTATTCACTTCATCTGTAGGTGGTCATAATGTTATGCCTGATCAGTGTATATATCGTGGCCAGTAAAAGATTTTCCCCCTCATTTTAAGTATATTGCGCACACAAAGTAATAATTTGTTCTTTCAATAGAATAATCCCCATATAATGATTGGCTTAATCACCCCGTCTCCTCTCCCCCAATCAGCTGGTGTGTGGTAAGCATTCTAGCGCAATATGGCTGCCGTCACATCATCCAGCTGGATGCTGCACATTGGTGGTGGTAATATAAACATTAGATTAATTTTTTTTTTTTTTTACTTAATTAAAACATTAAATCAAAATGTTGCCTTGGCAACTACAGTTGTGCCCCAAATGACACACTATACACTATGTACTTATACACTATATGTACTCAACTATGCAGTGTATGAATTTTACAAGATGCTGTTTGTGTACTACAGAGAGGGAAGACGTGTGTTGTATTGTTCATCAAAATGGTACTTGTGATTATGCAGGAGGCCGCAACCTATATAAAAAATTCGGATTACATTTGCTTGCGCATTCTAAATCGGAAGATTGACCTTTCACAGATTCACAACAGTTGAGTCCCCACGTATACGTCATTATACGATAGGAAGCTCAGGCTCCGGACTGCCATGAACACACTCCGGACCGCTTGCTGAGGTTGTGGACTTCATTACTTTAAGGGTTAGTTCACCCAGTTCTTCTTTCAGTCAAACACAATCGGAGTTATATTAAAGAATATCCTGGCTCTTCCAAACTTGAATAATAACTTGGGTTTTGAAGCCCCCCCAAAAAAAGCACATCCATCCATCATAAAAGTAATCCATTCGGCTCCAGGGGATTAATAAAGGCCTTCTGAAGCGAACTGATGCGTTTGTGTAAGAAAAATATCCATATTGATAACTACATAAACTATAAGCTCTAGCTACTGTCCATGAGTCTAGTCTCAGCAGAAGAGGGACCTCTGACCTCTGATAAATGTGGAAGCGCAGAGGATAAAGCAAAACAAAACACCAAACACATGGTGATTTTATAAAGAGAAATGTTGGAGCTTGAGTTTGTTGCCAAGCCCTATTTGTTTAAAGCGCGAGAGGCATCTACTCTCACTTAAGCTCAACACAACTCGCATACGGCCGTTAGCGGAGTCTAGCGATTATAGTTTATATAGTCATAAATATGGATGATTTTCTTACAAAAGCCCATCGATTCGCTTCAGAAAGCCTTTATTAACCCCTGGAGCTGTATTTTTTCTATGGATTACTAGTTTTTGTTCGTTGCCATTATAAACCTTGAAAGAGTAATGATATTTGTAATATAACACTGATTGTGTTTGTCTAAAAGAAGAATGGCGCTTGAGGGTGAGTAAAACATGGGATAATTTTCATCTTTGGGTGAACTATCCCTTTATGACCTCAATGGATCAGGACCAGCTGCTGATATTAATTTTATTTTGTTGTTTATTTTGTAAAATGTTTTGACTCTTAAAGTGGCAGATTCCATTGTGTCATCTGGTGTCATCTTCTCCTTAATACAGTGTAGTCGCCCTGTCCCATGTGCAGAAAAACACCCCCAAAACATGATGCTACCACCCTCATGCTTCACAGTAGGGATGGTGTTCTTGGGATGGTACTCATCATTCTTCTTCCTCCAAACACGTTTAGTGGAATTATGACCAAAAAGTTATATTTTGGTCTCATCTGACCACATGACTTTCTCCCATGACTCGTCTGGATCATCCAAATGGTCATTGGCAAACTTAAGATGGGTCTGGATACGTGCTGGTTTAAGCAGGGGAAACTTCTGTGCCATGCATGATTTCAAACCATGACGTCTTAGTGTATTACCGACAGTAACCTTGGAAACGGTGATCCCAGCTCTTTTCAGGTGTAGTTGCTCCTCCCTTGTAGTTCTGGGCTGATTTCTTACCTTTATTAGGATCATTGAGACCCCACGAGGTGAGATCTTGAATGGAGCCCAAATTCGAGTGAGATTGACAGTCATGTTTAGCTTGTTCCATTTTCTAATGATTGCTCCAACAGTGGACCTTTTTTTACGAAGCCGCTTGGCAATTTTCCTGTAGCCCTTTCCAGCCTTGTGGAGGTGTACAATTGTGTCTAATGTATTTGACAGCTCTTTGGTCTTGGCCATGTTAGTAGTTGGATTCTTACTGACTGTATGGGGTGGACAGGTGTCTTTATGCAGCTAACACCTCAAACAGGTGCATCTAATTTAGGATAATAAATGGAGTGGAGGTGGACATTTTAAAGGCAGACTAACAGGTCTTTAAGGGACAGAATTCTAGCTGATAGACAGGTGTTCAAATACTTATTTGCCGCTGTATCATACAAATAAATAGTCAAAAAATCATATATTGTGATTTCTGGATTATTATTTTTTTAGATTATGTCTCTCTCTCTATATATATAGTACAGGCCAAAGGTTTGGACACATTACTATTTGTAATGTTTTTGAAAGAAGTTTCTTCTGCTCATCACACCTGCATTTATTTGATCAAAAATACACTTTTTTATGTTGTGATATATTACAATTTAAAATATTTGGTTTTCAATTTATTATACTTTAATTGATCATTTATTTCTGTAATGCAAAGCTGAATTTTCAGGACAGTTACTCCAGTCTTCAGTGCCACATGATCCTTCAGAAATCATTCTAATATTCTGATTTATTATGAGTGTTGGAAACACTTCTGCTGCCTAATTTATTTGATGAATAAAATGTTCAAAAGAACTACAAAATAAAAACATATTTTCAAATAATATAAATCTCCTTTACTATCAATTTTTATCAATTTATCACATCCTTGCTGAATTATTGATTCATTTCAAAAAAGAAAGAAAAAAATGACTGACCCTAAATTACTGACCAATAATGTATATTGTTGTTACAAAAGATTTATATTTTTAAAACATCTGCTTTTTTTAATTAATTATTTTTCTTTTCTTTTTATTCATCAAAGTTTTATAAAAAAGTATCACAGGTTATGAAAAAATATTAAGCAGCAGAACAATTTCCAACTTGAAAATGAATCATCATATTAGAAGGATTTCTGAAGGATCTTGTGACACTGAAGACTGGAGGAATGATTTGCATCACAGAAATAAATGATAATTTAAAGTATAATAAATTGAAAACCAATTATTTTAAATTGTAATATATCACAATATTACATTTTTTTCTGTATTTTTGATCAAATAAATGCAGGCTTGATGAGCAGAAGAAATTTCTTTCAAAAACATTACAAATAGTAATGTGCCCAAACATTTGGCCTGTACTGTATGTATGTATGTATGTATGTATATATATATATATATAAACACACACACATATAAACACAATATTAAAATAACACTGGTAATTATAAAGTATTAAGCAGACAGGACAGAATGGAGGCACAGAAAAATTTCATTTTTCACAGAACAGTCACAAGATTACGAATAGCACTCAGAATATTATTCATGTCAGTGCAATCAGTATGATGGCCGGTCACCAAGGAAACGGACAACAATTCTCAGAGGCATAAACTCCTAGGTGTCGTTTTTTGCATCACCCCGTGGTAGTGTCATTTTTCTTACAGATACACACACACATTTCCTTTCCGAAACAGTGGCGATAATGCTGTTTACATCATCTTTCACCGAATGGACAGAGACGATCACAATTATCTGGATATATCTGATCCGCACGCGAGTGAGCGTGTGCGGTGACAGCGCTGTGTGTTTGCGTGTTATAAATAGCCACGTTGTAGCTGGGAGGAAAGGAGTGTAAGCGACATGAACGTGAGCCATAACAATGCTATGATGTCTTCCTGTGGAGGCCTGCACCCCTGGCCCCGCCCCCCCACCTGCGTTAGCTGGGTAATGAAATATGTCTGCAGTGATGTATGGCTGCTGGATAGCTCCAAATCGAAAATTGAATCACACTAACTTAATTTGCGGTCGGGGCAATCAAATTACTTGTTTTGGCCAGAGTATTTCAACCCGTGCTGGCGATGAATTCATCTTGGTGAGAGGCCTGTCAGAGAGAGGCATGTTTGCGGGTACCACCTCCAGCTGTAGGGAGAGCTGTGTGGTCCGGAGGGCAGGAGGATGCTGGCGGCCACCGTACCGAGGTTATTTTCTGGCAAACATCCAGCGAGGAACATCCTGAAGCATGCCGTCTAAGACCTCCTATAGGAACAATACAGAAAAAAGCACTGTTATAGATACTGCACTTCAATTTGCAATGTAATTTTTCAGTGCCCCTCAAAATTTGTCACTGCTATAATAAAATCCACAAATAATAATAATTAAAAAAAAAGAAAAAAATTATTATATATATATATATATATATATATATATATATATATATATATATATATATATATATATATATATATATATATATATATATATATATATATATATATATAGACTTCTATTGCACTTTACAATTAGGAAGTTGGAAATTTTGACTAGTAATCAACCAGTTTTGGTAAAAATAATAATAATAAAAAAACTTTTTTTTTTTTTTTACCAAACCTGGTTGATTGCTATTCAGAACTTCCTAATTGTAAAGTGATGTAGAAATAGCCTAGAAATCTAGACGCACCCTAGTGGCAGCAAATCTAATCTGCCGTGAGTGTCGTCTTGCAACTCTCAATACACTTCTGAGCTGTAAAAGCTAAACTCTGGTCAGGCCAATCACATCATGTATAGAGTGGGTGGGCGGGGCTTGACATAATGATGGCCGAGTTGCGCTTGCTTGCTTCTAGTAAACACAGAAGCTGGTGAACGGCGGTCTTTCTAATCAGCTTTGGCCGCGACTCTGGAAGACTTTGAGTTAAGCTTTTCTCTAAAAGAAAAGAACATTCTTGAAGGACAACTCCAGTGAGAAATGACCCTAGGGGTAATTAACAGATGGTTACCGAGTAGATCGTTCTCTGGGATGCGTTTTCATGAAAATCGAATATAAAGAGTTTTATCTCTAAAAACAGATTCGCTTATAACGCTTGTCTACAGGGCAAAGGGTAAGTGAAATTAAATCACTAGTTAATACCACTAACAAGGCTCAAAATAGCCTCACACTAACACGGTAGCCTAATGAGGCTACCTACATGCAAACTGAAGCATTGAGAACTTTGTAAGTGTACAAACAGTTTAATAAGAAGATACTTTATAAAGACAGTGCATTCCGCAATTACGGTCAGACGCCATCTTGGAAAACTGTTCTCACCGGAGTTGTCCTTTAGGAAGGGAAGATGTGGTTGGAGTTTTGCCGACCGGATATAGCGAAAGTTTAATCTGTCAACGAGCTCTGCTTCACGTTACTCTGGTTGTTGTAGTGATATCCTATCGCGTGCAGAGGGAGTTTGAAAGACAACCGTTTATCCCGCCCCTCAGATTGAGCCCTGTCAATGGTGAGTTTCCATACCAAACATCTTGATGTGGGTCAGGCTTGTCAAGCTAATATAGAACAGTATTTGAAGTCAGATTTCTAGTACTTCCAGACCTCCTAAGTTTCATCAAGTTTCAGGTGTAAAAAGACACATGAACACGGCTGGACCTAGGGATATGTGCAGTAATAATGTTCAACACCCAGTATAAAGGCAGGGTAGGCAGTTCCAGAGAGGCTAGCAATGGTAAGCTATCTTTGAAAGCATAAGATCCTACCTCACATCAGAGTGTCTCAAAAGCCATGCCTCCTTCAAAACACATGAACAGAAGAGACAAGAGAAGGCATTAAATGACATAAATGACATAAAGCACATAACATTACAATAATAATGAACATAAACAACTTACAGAGCTTGTATCACCTGACTGCTGCATGTTCATTTCGCCATTGTTAGTTTGACATGGAAACATAAATCTGAGTCTGAGGATGTGAACAGCTCTGGGTAGAACGTCACAGGTTGCCATCTCATAATTACAGTTACGACACGTCGTGAACGCAGTATAAGCTCATTGTTTTTGTTCAGGAGGAACAGTTGCAGTTTGTTTGCGGCACTTGATGGCTGTCTGTCTACTGTTCTGCATAGTCTTGTGGAGAGCAGGTGCAGAAATACATATGCTGACAGGCAGATAGGACATTGTATCATTGCATTCAGATGAAAATGTTTTGGTCCTGAGATTTCCACTGAAGATATATGTACATGTTTTAATATTTAGACCACTTATATTTTTGATTGCTATAAGGAAATGAAGAGAGCTTCAATCAGTATAAAAATAAGTATTTATAAAAAATTGCCTACACTACCTTTAAAGTAATTGAAATTCAACAATAAGCCAAAACTTAAAACATCACATAATAACATGTTGTGATGATAAAAACTTTTTGCAGAGGCAGGTGTTCAAAACCTAGAGAATGCATTTCTGATAATTATTATAATGATTTCTTGGTTATTTTACACCTGCAAAACTGCGAGCATTGCATAATTTTAGCTGCTAAGAGACTTCACCAACAGCCGAACCCTGCAAATCACCACCACTTGTGGAACACCTGTACGGTTGTAAGTTGGAAATATTAAATAGGAATATTCCACAATATGACATTAAAAAAGAATGCAGTATTAGTTCTGAGAAAAACTGTAGCATCCTTTTTGCAGATGCCACTTAAACCTACCACTGTTAAAGGGGTCATGAATCAAAATTTCCTTAAAGGGAACACTCAGTTTCAGTCAATCTCGCGTCAATCTTGAGTACCTATAGAGTAGTATTGCATCCTTCATATCTCTGAAAAGTATCTAGTTTTATTATATTTATAAAAGAAATATAGGCTGTACCGAGTCTTTCCGGAAAAAAACTAGCGCCTGGAGGCGTATCGTGTGGGCGGAGCTAAAGAATGACGAGCGCAGCTACTGCACGAGAGATTGCTGAAAGCTGACATCCTTAAGCGTGGAAAAGAAAACGTTACTCTAATAAACCATGGCTATCCATCAGATTCAACTAATACAGATATGATCCAGAATCAGATCCGGAGGATAATTGAACAGGCGAAACAGCAACAGCAGGACGTCCGTCTCTGTGGTATGTACTGTATTTAGTGGCCTGTCAACATTTGTGTGTGTTTACTCGGACTATTGTATGCGACTAAACCTTAGCAGTAGCAAGCAAAGCGGTTTTGCACGTCAGACTAGTGTATAAAAAAAACAATGGGGTAACGTTAGCCCATTTGAATGAAGAAGCACGCTTTGTGAGAACGTCCCCTAGTCTAGCTTTATGTTTGGGTGGTTTTACAATAAACCAACTGACAAATTAGTCAGCTAAACAAATGTATTTAAACATACACCATACATCTCATGCTCCATTGATAAATTTACTAACGTTATACACGATCGTGTCGTTTACTGATGTTTACTCACGCAACGATAGCCAACAGCAGAGACATTCGAAGCAGTTTTACTCACCGCCTGCTTCCAAAGCAGGACCGTGAACCTTTATCGCTGGGACCGCTCCGTCAAAAACACACTTCTTGTTGATTTGGTGAAGTCCTGTGACAGCAGAGACTGCGGAGATCCACTATTGCGACACGACCGAAGCATGATGTGACGCTTCTCGTCATTTCTGCGGTCAAATCGGTTCAAATGCAGCGCTGCCTTCCCGGAATGCTGTGCTGAAGCGTTGAAGTCGCTCGACGTCAACCATAGGAATAAAGTGGAGCGCGGCGCGACATAAGTGTTGCACGGACGAGTGGATCTGCATCTTGAGAGCTGTGTTTATGGACGTGTATTTGCTCTTTCACCTCAGTCGCGCGCGCACCCTTCCAGGAGAAGAGCCCGTACGCCCCCCCCCCCCCTTTAAGCTTTTGACATATAAAAGATCATCTTACTATAAGAATATCCTATAAGTTTCAGAAAAGAAAACTTCCTTGGTAGGCCAATAAAAGCGTTATTGATACCAGGCCCAGAAAACAACAGGTTTTTCAAAGTGGGGATTTATGATATCAAAGGATATCAACACCTACTTCATCACAGACATTTTAGCCCCGCTCACAAATTCACACACTACACGCAATAGAATAGATAGCCTAAGTAACACAGGCCTACATAGTGTTAAACCAGATCGAGCTACCAAGCAATAAACGGCCTGAGCTCGATGCAACATGATATAACTGTGTTCATTCTAATGCCTGATCTGATCTGAAATGTAATGATTCATGTACAGTCAGGCGATTTCAGACACACTGTGATGAATCCCAACCCGAGCTTCTAAAGGCAGTGACACGACGTCTCTTTTATTTAGAAGACGGGACTTATTCTGCCATATTTCCGCATTGCACTTTCTCCCATTCATAGAAAAATGAATGCACTGTCTTTGTATAAATAAAGTCTCTGACATAAATAACTAATTTAGGTAAACAACACAGACTTCTGAAACTACCTGTACCGCCCCCTTGAGTACTGGAGTCGCATCACAGCTAGAAGTATGAGCACTTGCAATGCACGGCCCATGAACTGGCATCTACATTTGCGTAGAATAGGGCCTTAGTTCACTAAAGCGCAAAAGATCAAACTTATAAAAACCTTTGGAAAAAGATTTGACTTTAAAGTTTTGTCTTTAGAGTTTAAAACAGAGAGACTCCAGCAGCACAAACTTTCCAAACTGGTCTCCAAAGAGCGTTTGAAGAATACTTGTGGCCGCTGAAAAGCTGTCTTCAGAGCGCAGATGGTGGAGAGTGAGATGGCCACTTGTTTGCATTCCCCATCGACGCCTGCGCCGCTCGAAGAAAGAAAATCAATCAGTGTGACAGACTCATCCACCTCTCAAACTCTCCAGCACACTCTCACCCGTCACATCATTTATCCAACACAACTGACAGGGCTGGCCCCACACACACATTTATTTACACACCTGATACTACACTCAATCTGTTCTGTCTCTTCTCTGAAGTTTCATCCTTTTAGTGCCTCTCTCTTCAAACCATTTATCAGCACTTTATGGCTTTTTGAAGAAGAAAAAGGGAATATTAGAATCAGGCTGCGTTTGAAACTCGAGCAAGCCTGGGAAGAACACAGGAAACAGAAATCACAGGAAGTGCCTCGACAATGAGGCTGCTAAACGAACACGCACGCACACAAGCACAGTTGTTAAAACACAAATTCAACCACAAAGACACATTCTCTCTATATTCAATAGCCTGTTTAAATATGTATTCAGGCTCCTCTGCTGCCTCTCTCATGTTTTATTGAGAGATTTGGGCCATGTGGGGGTTTGGAAGGAAACCCTCCAATTTAGGATTAAATTTAAAGCTGTAAACCCATCTAAATCCCTTCATCATAACTTCAGGCTGCATTCATAACCTCACTACACATTCATAAAGCCTGTTTGGCACCTGTCATAGACCAGCAGAAAGATACGCATTAGCATGGGAGAATCAGATAACAGATCTGCAGTAATATTCACTATTCAGTGCATGAATGCAAATAAATGTTAAAATAAAAATAAAAACTATATAATTTACTCACTCAAAATTTCCTGCAATCCAGTCCTGGGGGAAACAACTTTAAAATTTTAGCCTGTCAAACTACAAGCTACTTATAATTGAAAACATTCAACTATACATGATTTACATATAGTCCAGTGCTGTTATTGTTAACTAAATTATACACACACACACACACACACACATATACAGGTCCTTCTCAAAAAATTAGCATATTGTGATAAAGTTCATTATTTTCCATTATGTAATAATAAAAATTAAACTTTCGTATATTTTAGATTCATTGCACACCAACTGAAATATTTCAGGTCTTTTATTGTTTTAATACTGATGATTTTGGCATACAGCTCATGAAAACCCAAAATTAGCATATTTTATCCGACCAATAAAAGAAAAGTGTTTTTAACACAAAATCTTCAAATAATTATGTTCAGTTATGCACTCAATACTTGGTGGGGAATCCTTTTGCAGAAATGACTGCTTCAATGCGGCGTGGCATGGAGGCGATCAGCCTGTGGCACTGCTGAGGTGTTATGGAGGCCCAGGATGCTTCGATAGCGGCCTTAAGCTCATCCAGAGTGTTGGGTCTTGCGTCTCTCAACTTTCTCTTCACAATATCCCACAGATTCTCTATGGGGTTCAGGTCAGGAGAGTTGGCAGGCCAATTGAGCACAGTAATACCATGATCAGTAAACCATTTACCAGTGGTTTTGGCACTGTGAGCAGGTGCCAGGTCGTGCTGAAAAACGAAATCTTCATCTCCATAAAGCTTTTCAGCAGAAGGAAGCATGAAGTGCTCCAAAATCTCCTGATAGCTAGCTGTATTGACCCTGCCCTTGATAAAACACAGTGGACCAACACCAGCAGCTGACCATCACCGACTGTGGGTACTTGACACTGGACTTCAGGCATTTTGGCATTTCCTTCTCCCCAGTCTTCCTCCAGACTCTGGCACCTTGATTTCCGAATGACATGCAAAATGCTTTCATTGCTTTCATTCGAAAAAAGTACTTTGGACCACTGAGCAACAGTCCAGTGCTGCTTCTCTGTAGCCCAAAAGTGTCTTGATCTGGGGAATGCAGCACCTGTAGCCCATTTCCTGCACACGCCTGTGCACGGTGGCTCTGGATGTTTCTACTCCAGACTCAGTCCACTGCTTCCGCAGGTCCCCCAAGGTCTGAAATCGGTCCTTCTCCACAATCTTCCTCTGGGTCCGGTCACCTCTTCTCGTTGTGCAGCTTTTTTTGCCACACTTTTTCCTTCCCACAGACTTCCCACTGAGGTGCCTTGATACAGCACTCTGGGAACAGCCTATTAGTTCAAAAATTTCTTTCTGTGTCTTACCCTCTCGCTTGAGGGTGTCAATGATGGCCTTCTGGACAGCAGTCAGGTCGGCAGTCTTACCCATGATTGCGGTTTTGAGTAATGAACCAGGCTGGGAGTTTTTAAAAGCCTCAGGAATCTTTTGCAGGTGTTTAGAGTTAATTAGTTGATTCAGATGATTAGGTTAATAGCTTGTTAGAGAAAACAAACTTTTCATGATATGCTAATTTTGGGTTTTCATGAGCTGTATGCCAAAATCATCAGTATTAAAACAATAAAAGACCTGAAATATTTCAGTTGGTGTGCAATGAATCTAAAATGTATGAAAGTTTATCATTACATTCTGGAAAAGAATGAACTTTATCACAATATGCTAATTTTTTGATATATATAAATAATATTTAAACAATGTTAATTCCTATGAAAGTTAAGCTTCTAAAGGCATGAACTAAAAATGCACCAGACTGAACACGCGCTGTGAATGACTGCCTCGAGCATGGACGCGTTTACCTCAGCTCTCATCACGAGACCTCCTTCAGCTCATTCATTAAGGTGAATCTAATCTGACTCCTGCAGCGTTTGTGCTGTTGTGACACTCACTCAGTGGCTAAATCACATTATATTGAAGAGACATGTTCAGTTTTTAATTGTAGTATCTGTTCTCTAACTTAAAGGTCCCATTCTTCGCATTTCCATCTTTCTAACTTTAGTCAGTGTGTAATGTTGCTGTTAGAGCATAAATAATACCTGTAAAATTATAAAGCTCAAAGTTCAATGCCAAGCGAGATATTTTATTTAACAGAAGTTCCCTTTCAAAGCCTACAGCGAACGGCCGGTTTGGACTACAGCCCTGCACTTCCTTCAGGAATGACATCACTAGAACCGTTTGTTGACTAACCCTCCGCCCACAAGAACACGCAAAATAGGGGGCGTGGTCTTGTTGCTCTCCCACGTGGAGAAGAGCGCGCATTCAGCGCTCGCATCTCCCCGTTATGGTAAGAGGCGGGACCTTTCCGGGCAAAGTGTGCTAAGCTGCTGTCCAATCACAACACGGGAAGCGCTGGCCCAATAAGAACTCGTTACGTGTTTCTGAAGGAGGGACTTCATAGAACAAGGAAATCATCAGGCTGTTTTTAGGACAGAGGAAACAGCGCTGTACAGATAAGTAAATTGTGTGAAAAATACTGTTTTTTACACGCGAAACATGAACTCATGTTATATTGCACACTGTAAACATAATCAAAGCTTCGAAAACACGCGAAGAACGGGAGCTTTAACTGATTTTATGAAGATGAACTCGGTGGGAAAGTGATCAGTGATTCAGTAGCGGTGGCTTTGGAAGTGGCCTCGTAGGGTTGTCTTTCATCCCCATGAGACAAAAATACATTTTCTGTCTTTTCTCAGTCTAGAAAGCACCAAAAAAGTTTTTTTTTCACATTTCTTCTACATTAATGACCCAGTTTAAATACAGATTCATCTTCCCAGCTGTGAAGTACCCCTTTAAGTTAAAGGTGCATTATGTAGGATTTTTGCAGTAAAATATCCAAAAACCACCAGGCCAGTGTTAGATATTTTGTTCAGTTCTTACAATATCCCAAATATTTTCAACTATTTGTAAATTGTGAGAAAATTGCTATTTTAACTAAGGAGCCGTGACATCGGAGGGAGTCGCCTGTCAATTGCATCATATCTGCGTTACCCTCGGTTTCTGGTTTTATTCTGCAGAAGCGCTTTACTCTTAACAGTGTGAACAAGTGTCACAGCAGCTGCTGAGCGAACGCACAGCGTAACGTCATAACATAATTTCAAACGCACTTAAATGTATCTAATATGATAAACAGAGCTGCGTTACCTCATACTCATGACCGGAAAAGCGGAAAATTGCACCGGCGACTATGTCCCGTCATAATAAAAGTCCCACTGCTCGAGAGCCGTGTGTTGCTCAACCATCGCTCCAGTGGCCTTGCTCAGCTTCTTCAACACTCTGTCCTGCTCTGCTTCATACTACAGTAAAATTAATAATTGCATCCATGAACTTAATGGATTTCTGCCCAAGTCCTATCCCAATTCTTTTCCACTGGTTGTGAGTCCCAAGATTCTGCGCACAAAATTGGCGATATCAAACTACGCCTTTATTTTGAATAGGCGCCCTCTAGTGGACGGAACTATTACAGCATTAAAGCATTAAATAGAAATACCGTATTTCCTCAAATAAAGACCAGGGCCTTTATTTACCTGAACTGCTGAAGGGAACCAGCTTTTATTTGAAGCAGGCTTTTATTAGGGGCTGGCCTATATTTCTAATTCCATCTGTTTGAAAAATAATTGCTTTAAATAAACCGTTTTAAATTAATAGCAAATAAAAGCGATAGCATTCCAGTGGATAGATATCATCGATTTTTTTAAGAAACATGCAAACATATCACCATTTACAACAACAGCCAGAAAGGCGACAAAGTAATCTCGGTCTGAATTACTGTAGCCTAATCAGTAACCACCACTGAGATTGTTTGAAAATGGTAAAATTATTCCGCGCTTAATTTTTATATAGGTTGCACTAAGGTTATTTTACCCTACTAACCCGACTCTGCGCTTTCTATATTGGTTGCACGTGAGAAAAAAAGCTTCCTTCCACTTAAGAGTTGTGCAGCCTACTTTTAACTACTTTTTATTTGAATATATCTTTACATAAATATTATTTTCTACTTTAAAACACTATGATTTCATTATTTTTCTAACCCAACTAATGACGCGTTGGTGCTTTCTATAGACTATTGCACATGAGCGAAAAAAGCTAACTTCCACTTCAGAATAGTCGTGCACTTTTAAACAATTTATTTTACTACATCTCTTTACATAGGCATTTTTTTATACTTAAACTATAATTCCATTATTTTACTAACCCAACTAATTACTTTTATTGCTTTCTAAATAGGCTTGCATGTGAGGGAAAAAGCTTCCTTCCATTAAGAAGAATTGTGTACTTTTAAGCACCTTTTAATTTTATATATTTCTTTACATAAATATTATTTTCTAATTTAAAAAACTATAATTTAGTTATTTTTCTAACCCAAATATAATGACTCCACGCTTTCTATAGGCTATGATTGCACGCGTGAGAAAAAAGCTTCCTTCCACTTGAGTTGTGTACTTTTAAGCACTTTTTTATTTTTATTTTAATAGCCTGTCGCTTTACATCATTTTTTTTTATGCTTAAAAACTATAATTTCGTTATTTTTCTGACCCAAATAATTACTCATCTGCACTTCCAGGTTGCATGCACCTTTCTCTGAGATATTCAATTTTGATTTTGCATGTTGTTTTTTAAACGGTCTTTTGTGTAGCCTAGTTCATATGACCACTTTACAATATTTCATCAACATAGTTTATTTTGAAGCCTATTCTGTTTTCTTGTACAAAATAAAATATTTTAAGTTAAATGCAGAGTAAGACGTATTAAAAAAGACGAGAGGTGAAGATCAATATTTGTGTAGCCTGCCTGATGCGGTATTTTCACAGACATCGCATCTCTCATAGACTACAGTAGCCTATTTAAAATGGCATAAATGCATCAGTTATATTCTCAATTTAATTTACAGAGCAATCCCTGCTAAGCTTTTAGGTTAACTATAGAAGAGACTACTAGTGGGTGTCGCATTCACAAGAACGGGCGCGTGGCATCAGGATGGTTGCACGATGTCGGTCAGCCGTCACGGCACAACCCTACTGTACATTACCATGAATTTGAATGCACTTTAAATGAAAGGCACTTAGGAAATTATCCACACATTTCCCCCCGGCCTTTATTTGTTCGTGCTGCCCACGCCCCCGGCCCCTATCAGAGGCCCGGCGTTTAATTGACTACAGGCTTTTTTTTGAGGAATTACGGGTTAATAAAAAAAAAACTATGCTCACATAGTTTTACCAAGACAAACTAAACAAACAAAAGAATAGAAAAAAAAGCCTTTACATTTACTCAAAGCAGCTTATAAGGAGAAGGATGTTTTAGAACATGTTTGAAAACAGCATTTCAGAAACGATCTCATTCTCCATCCACACTACAGGACCCAAAACGCATGTCACACGACTGCGTTAAACCTGGTGCAACATGTCTCGAGTCCCCATGTATATGCTAATGTGACCATTTGCGTTCCATATTTGTGTCTGCTACAATGTTTGGCACACATTCACCAATTTTGTCGCTCAAAAGTTGTTTAACTATTATGTGCAAGCTAGCACATCTTTGAAGGTGTGCACAACATATGCTGATTACAAACTGAGAATGGTGTAGGAGGTATAAGTGTGAAATATCTCAATCCATCTGTGGGAACAAAGTAAAGAAAAACTTGCAAAAACACAACAATATAATACTTCCAGAATGATCCAGGATCCAGAAGAACCTGGTAGAAAGTTGTCAGTTTCAGTGTATATTTATATAATACACGAACACCCAACTAACCTTTCACGTGTCCTGACCCGTCACAGAGCATATGGAATATGTTGTGTTCGTGATATTTATTCAAGCCTAATGTGTGTCTGATGTTTGTTGGTTGAGTTGTGCATCGCATAACAACCTTCAAATGGCACAGCCTCAGAGACTTCTAGAGATGCGAGATGTGCAGAATTAAAGGGGAAAACTATTTTATATTTTGATTCCTAACATTTCTAATCAACACAGGACTTGCACGAGTCTCAAAGGTGACTCAAAGTCATTAAACGGGTGTGGGTGGAGGTATTCAGGTCAATATGGAAGGTCACATCCACCTACATGATATGTGTGAGCATACACACAGTACTCTACAAATGTTTGGAGTATGTAAGAGATAAATATATTTTTAAACACTATATATATATATATATATATATATATATATATATATATATATATATATATATATATATTACATCAGAAGCAACTGTAATTAAATTACAGAAAAAATAAGAGTAATCCCTTACTTTACTTTTTCAAGGGAAACGTAATTAAATTACAGTAACTAGTTACTTAATAACTAATATATATATATTAGTTACTAAGTAACTAGTTACTGTAATTTAGTTACTGTAATTTAACGTTTCCCTTGAAAAAGTAAAGTAAGGGATTACTCTTATTTTTTCTGTAATTTAATTACAGTTGCTTCTGGTGTAATTGAACTAAATACTAAATATAATTGTATATAATACAATAGTGGAATTAACGTCAACATTTAAAGTTCTAACTTTACAATGCATGTTTTTTATGTATCCTTCTCACATTTGTAATACTTTGGTCAGTTAATAAGAGTTATTAATGTAGTTTTATATTATTTATTTGAATTAATTAAAAGCCATTTCATGTCTAACCTTGAATTGCTTAACTTGAGGTTGATATAGGATTTAAAAAGTCATTAAAAGTCATTAGTAATACGTAATTAAATACTTTGTAGAGTCACTTGTACAGTAATCTAATTACATTATTGAAGATGTAATTAGTAACTAGTAATTAATTACTTTTTTAGAGTACTTTACCCAACACTGGGTAAAGTTTTCAACACACTCAAATGTATCTAATATGATAGATAGAGCTGTGTTGACCGGAAAGGCAGACATGGTGCCGGCGACTAGCATAATAAAAGCTGCTCGCAAGGCGTTTGTTGTGTTATGATGTTATAAAATATGATGTTTATCTGCTTACCCCCAGGGCATCCAAGATGTAGGTGTGTTTGTTTCTTCAGTAGAACACAAATGAAGATTTTTAACTTCAACCGTTGCTGGTATAATGCATGTCAATGGGGTTTATTTCTATGAGAGTCACTATGAGAGTAAAATACACAAACATATGAATCCACATTAAACACTGCAGTTTGTGGCGACACATTGACGTCTTAAAACACGAAATGATCGGTTTCTGCGAGACACCGAACAGTATTTACGGTATTTTTTTTTTTTTTACCTCATATCAAACGAATCTCATCCAGTATTCCCAATGCCATTACTTCTGCCGGAGAAGGTCAAACAAATGACACGATCATAGATATGTGTACATAGATGCCTCATTCGACCGATCTGCACAAGCACTAATGGCATTGGGAATATTAGATGAGATTCGTCTTATTTCAGGATTCTTTGATGAATAGAAAGTTCAAAAGAAAAGCATTTATTTGAAAAGTATAATTTGTTACAAAAAACGTCCATGGAAGTGTGTGCTGACTGTCTGATGCAAAATGAGCGCAACAACGGCTAGAGCTGGTTGAAATAGTCCATTTCAATAAGACTAAGGCTTTATAAGACTGGCTGTCAGACAGGTTTAAGAGACACAATGAGTTGCATTAACAATTGATCAGGTTGATACACCAAACACACAAAGTAAACTCAATATTTAGAACCAGATTTAGCAAATCCTGCCTTTTGAGTTATTTCTGAGACATTATCGGCACGTATTATGTAAGCTCTATATCTATATTAAGAAAAGTACATACTCATTTCTAAAACAACTGTACACTTTTACAGTATACAATCTATAAATCAAAGATCTAATTTGACTTCTAAATCAACCGCCACTGCAAAAACTCTGCAATTGTAGAACTGTGATTTTATTATATCGGAATATCATTAATTTGCCGTTGTGCAAATATTGTTCAATATCACTCCACCTCATTTAAAAGCATAATTTTCTATTAAATCACTTGCGAGCAATTACTGTATTCATTTGATTTAATTAATAGTAATATTTACAGTATAATATATATTTATTCACTTAGTACTTACAAATTAATGATGTGTTATATAGGCATATATTCCCTTATAATTTATTTTAGTTTATTATTATACTCTGTGTACATCATAGTAGGCCTACTATAGTCTGTGCTTTTTTCTTTTAGTCCTCATGACTATCTATTGTGTCACTAACTGTTTCCATCCATTGTATGTGAATTTTTAGACTTGAACCCAGCCTGATCTGCCGATGATTTGATTTGGCTCTGCAGCTCAGTCTGGAAACCTGTACTTTCATTTCTCCTGATGCTGTTATGCTTTTGCGGGAACCAATCACAGACTGGCTTACCCACTTGGTGCGCTATTGGCGGGTTTAACACGATGAGAATATCACATAAAACATTTGCAAATAAAGCACTGTTTCCATCCAGTGAGCCAAAGAGAACAAAATAGTAATTTCCCGATAAACTGCCGATAAATATCAATAAAAAATGGAAGTTGATGCAGTTGAAGCCACTGCACAGAGCACGCAGACGATCATGTTAAATTGCTTTGAAGATGGACGCCTGCTGTTTGGGAACGCAGTTGTGCAAGACTAGCCTGGATGCCAGCCAAACTTAGCCCCGCCCACAAAAATTTTACCTGCGGACTTGGCAACACAATGCAGTTGAACTCTGTTGACATTTGAACGTGGGGGAGAGGACGCTGGCGTCGTCTGTTCGCCGCTTCTCCACCCACAGCAAATCATGTTAATGTACTATTAGATTTAGATTTTATTTTGTTTCCTTATGTTTGTGACTAGTCTAACAGTCAGAGCTACAATTGGGGCTGTTGCTGATTGCTGGCAGCCACTGAGAGGACGTTGTTCCTCGTTTCGCCGTTTTCCACCGCTTCTAATGTTTACGTTTGAATTGCTGCGGTTGGTTGGTTCTGGTTTGGAGGACATTTGATGTTTCTCGCCGCGACTGCTCACTGGTGGACTCCCTTGGGCTTAAGCTGCATGGTGGCTGAAGTTTGCACCGGGCTAGCGTCATCTGGGCCATCGTAATCGGCGTCCGGCATGATGTTGGGATGTTCCGCTTCTCGGCTGCGCCGCTGTTCCGTCCTGCATTGCGGTCGTGGAGCGGCTTGGACTTCTGCGCCGACCCCGGTGTGTCCACAGAAGTGCCCGAAAAAATGTTCTGCCTCCTGCATGGTGCTGCGGCGATCCCCATCGTTTGAATCGTCATGAAGACCCATCATCTGGTCTTCAGCTGTCCTGCCTCGGCGATGTCATCGGTACACTGCCGCTGGGAGAAATCTGAAACATGGAGTGGACCACAGTGTGCTGCGGAGCTAACAGAGACTTCCACCATCAGCTGTTTTCTGTTCACCATCAGCTCTGTTTCTGTTCACCATCAGCTCTGTTTCTGTTCACCATCAGCTCTGTTTTCTGTTCTGTTTTCTGTGTTGGTTGATTGTTTGTAGTAGTATTCTATATTTTTACTTGTTATTCATTTTTTGTTGTTATTCCCCCCCCCCCCCCCCCCTGTTGCACTTTGAGATTCTTCGGAATGAAAAGTGCATTATAAATAAAATCTATTATTATTATTATTATTTGACAATGCGTCGCTTCTTTGCTCTGATTGGTTGTCGTCTATCCAATTGATGTCTTTCCTGGTTCGGTTGAAACACGCCTCAGTTTCAGATTCATATTCTGACTAGAATTGAGTATGACCATGTCAGGCTAGTGCAAGACAGTTCTGGAAGGTAATTATAGGCTACTCTGAACCACTTTGACGACAAACTTTGCTCAGGCATTTCAGAATGACCAAAACAGCAGTTCAGATGCTGTGTAATGAGATTGGTCGGCTGGTTAGCCCAGTTATGCCGTCCCATTGCAAAATCACATTACTTTTTAATGCACATAGAAAAATGTATTCAGTAAATTTCAGTTCCATCATAGTATATGTGCATGTTTTCTTATCAGATTAAAAAAAAATGTATCTGCCTCAATTGAGCGCATAAGTGCAGTTTTAGAATTTATAAGCATTTGGGCGCTTCTATCTAGCATTTTTATGCGATATCCCAAAATGTGCATAAAAATCGGTGGATGGTAATACCAAAATGCACATACATTTAAACAAATGCATATATGCGCTCAATTGAGTTGGATACACGTTTGCAATCCTAAAAACCAGGAATCCGCCTCCGAATGCAAGATAACAGCATTTGTTGAGTTTCATCTACTCGGTCTAAAACGCAAGCCATTCATGATGTTCAAAAAAAAAAGAGCCTACGATATAGCAGAAACTGTGGCAGTTTCCCAAGAAGTGAGGAAGAATTTTGTTCTCTTGAACACATGGGCTGCGTCTGAAACCTGGAAAATGCTGCCTTCGGAGGACACATTTGAAGGCAGGAAGGCATCAAGCTGCGTCCAAATCTAATGTTTGCTTTACTTCATATCTCCTGAGATACCTTCATCTGATCGATTTTTGAAGGCAGCATACGTGTCCTTCGCTGCCTTTGATATCCCACAATCCATTGCTTTCAATTTAGTGACAGTTGAGCTGAGGAAAAAAGATGGCTTCCAGAAGTTGTGTTTGCGGGTCAGTTTGTGTTTAAATGTACGGTTTTTACCAACATATTACACTTCTGATATCATTTCTAGCAAAAAATCAGTACTGTAGTAATTTAATATGTCTTCATGCACAAAACGCTGCCTTACAAGTCATTGTCTGATGAGGTAGCGAGGCAACGAGTCAGCAGCCTAGGTTTTCGGACGCAGCCATGGAATGAAAACGGATTTGCAAATGCTTTATGCCAGTGGTTCCCAAACCTGTCCTGGAGGACCACCAGCCCTGCACATTTTGCATGTTTCCCTCATCTGATCCAACTCATCAGCTCATTAGTAGAGACTACAAGACCTGAAGTGGTCTGATGAGGGAGACATACAAAATGTGCAGGGCTGGTGGTTCTCCAGGACAGGTTTGGGATCCACTGCTTTATGCAATATTCTAATTCTGCGCACAGGTTAAATTCACACCTTTGGATGGAAACTTAAGCTTTTGAATGCTTTTGCTCTTCCTAGGGGTGCGTGCATGTGTGGGCAGAACTTGTAACGAAAGCGGTGGTTGCCATGGTAGCGAGAGAGTGACAGTCGCCCAAGCCAATCATTTGTTTCGTCCCAAACGAAAAAAATGAGCGGTGTTTATTGCAGATTAAAAAGTCTAGTCACTTGATTTTTATAATCTCTTTTTCAGAGTACTTACATTTTAATTATGTATTGCCATATAAAGAAAGTTTAAAGTGTTTAGATCATTCTTACCTACCCTACCTTACCTAATGGAAATGTTGCCATAGATATGCCAGAAAATATTGCAAAACGTAATGGAAACGAGGCTTTGTTTCCAGAAGAGACTGTTTTTTTTAATCTATTGCCATGCAATGTGCTAAAATGCCTCTAAAGTTGACTTTGACTCATTTGGAATTTGCTTATCAAAGCATCTGCAAAAAGCTATATCGATTCCAGAAAGCAACTGGTGTCAACCGATCAGATTGCAACTGCCGATTTTAGCCAGCTCTTGCCATTTTAATGCAAAACCAGATCTTCACCTGTAAACCTCCCGGATGTTCCCGAGCACTAGCAAGAACACGGTCATGTGGAACACAACGACTCAGACTTCTTGACCTTCTGTTCAGGCTGTGTAAAGAACAGAGTACATTATTCCATTAATGCCACAGCGTCTTAATGTTCTGTTCCCTCAGACATGTTCAGTGACTACTCAAAGGCAACAATCAAACCATTATCCCTCCATCTGCAGATAAGAGACAAACACAGGTGGAGAGGTGGAGAGAGAGAGAGAGAGAGAGAGAGAGAGAGATAGAGATATAGAGATAGAGAGCGAGAGAGAGAGAGAGAGAGAGAGAGAGAGAGAGAGAGAGAGAGAGAAAGAGAGAGAGAGAAAACGTGGGTGGAGCTGTCAGTCAATGATTAGCTACTGGATGGGAACCGAGGGGGAAATGAGGATAGAGAGAAAGAGAGAGAGAGAGAGAGAGAGAGAGAGAGAGAGACTGGAAGAGAAGCATCAATGACCTTTCAGCTGCAGCTTTTACTCTTCCACACAGAAAGAGAAAGCTCACTCCATCCATTATTGAATTCCTGAATCAGCTTCCCTGAATAATGGCACTCCGGTTGAAAGGACCTAGAAGTAGGTTCACTTCCTCTGTCTCTCGCTCTCTTTCTCTCTCCCCCCACCGGCGCTCTTCGTTTCCATCCCTTTCAGCACACTTGAGACTGGAAATGCCACAAGTGCCTCTGGCTAGAACTAATCACACAAAATCACTCACCTCTGTCTTTGTCACAGTGACCCGAGTGCTGTCACGGGCTTTGGGTGGCAGCTCTTCCATGAGTTGCTGTGATCAATATTTCAGCCGTAGACGGAGGCCTTCTGCATGGGAGAGAGCTGTTCCTCCCTCCCGCACCTCCATCAGCCCTGACGAATTGGAGCTCCGGGGGCCGTGGAGCACCGGGGACGCAGGAGAAGTAATATTTAGACAGATCACAATGGCCCACCTGCAAATAGGGTTGTGCATGACAGCAAACCAAGCGGAAAGACAGAGAGATGGAGAGTGACAGGAAGTAGAACGTATGCTTGGGGGGAAGCGGAGCTGGAATCTAAAATGAAGCGAGAGGCATTGTTATATTGTTAATATGGTCATGAATAAAGGAAGCCCAACAGACCGCATTATTGATTTTATAAAAGATAAATAACCACATACTAACATTACTACTAAAAATATTAAAAGGACACGTTTTCATTTTGTTTTAATTTACATGCAAATATTACTAGCCTGGATGCCAGCCGAACTTAGCCCCGCCCACAAATTTTTTAGGTCGGGCAGTTCGGTCTGGCCTTGCTCCATAGAGGAGTAATTATCCCCGAACGGAAACTGTTCGGACCAATGAAATCATCAGGGCGGGCTTTAGACGATGACGGACAGATGATCAACAGTAACGTAATCATGCAATTCACGTAATAACGTAAAAATTCTTCACAATTTCTCTCAGAAATGATGATCATGTTGGGTTAGTACTCTGTGCATCGTTTAAGTATTTTATTTTTTTACAACACCAGCAAAGATCGTGTATTCCAGCCTGATTCCAGCTCGCGTGCAGACAGGGTTGCCAAGTTTTTACAACAAAACCCGCCAACTACTAGCCCTAAACAATAGCTTCTCGGGGGGTTCTCCGGGGAAAAAATGGCATTTGGGGGGTAAAATGTGTGTTATTTTGGCAAGGTTGCCTGCTAAAATTTGCACTCATGGGTCTATATATCACATAATAGTCACTTCAACCCACGGGAAAAAAAATGCGGACTTGGCAACACTGTGCAGTTGAGCTCTGTTGACATTTGACAATGCGTCTCTTCGTTGCTCTGATTGGTTGTTGGTCTATCCAATTGATGTCTTTCCTGGTTTGGTTGAAACACGCCCCATAATCACAGCCCAATGGAGCAGTTTCAGACTCATATTCTGACTGGAATTGAGTATGACCACGTCAGGCTAAAATATTACAATTATTTTAATGTGATTTTATGTATGTTAATATGGTAATTTTACATATTTATTTACATATGTAATAATACTTTAAATCATACTATAAAGAGAAAGAAAATTTCAACTCAAATGAATATTTCATGTCCAGTTTATACTTTGCTTATGTGGTCATGTCATATAGGGTAATGTAATGTCAGCTGATCAATATCACAAAATAAACAGGGTCTTGTATAAACCTAAATTGGTTCACTGGCAGAAATACTTGGCTAACGGTACATTATCCTTTCCTGTGGAATTAAATGAATAAAAAAATGTTTATTACAGCATGGAGAACAATTGGACTAGCAACAATAATATTACAATATTAATTTGATATTTATTAAATGAATTATTATTATTTTGCTTACTGAAAAAGATTATTTTCTTTCACATTCAGCTGTTAATTAACAGTTTCTTGTTCTTTGGGATATGAAAGTTGTAATTGGTGCAGTATTTTTTTTATGGTAAAACACTTTCTACTATCTATGTGCTACAAAGATAAAAAAAAATCAAAAATGAAATAAATATTTTTCTGTTTTTTATTTATTTAGTATAAATTAAAAAAATATTTAGTAAAATAGTCACTCAAAAAAAATCAACAAAAAATAATCATGCCCTTTATAGATGTGACATTTAAATTCTTCACTTAACATAAAAATATCCATTTATGTCACAACTTAATGTAATTGTGTTCAATAAACCGTTCGTAGTTTTAACACAACTCATTTCTGTTAAAACTACATGAATCATTTTTGTTGACAATTAACTGGGCAGTGGATCTGTAGTTAGTTCCCAGCTTGCTTTGCATAAGGACAGTAAATTTACAGTGTTATTTCATGTTTTTCTGAACAGGGAAAGTTGTTGTTATTTAGTGTTTAATGTTCAGTTATGTTGGGCATTTAGATGAGTTTTGAATTTTGTGGCTCCATCATGCTGAGGAGTGGCGCCTGTGCTTTGGCTGTGGCCACTCAGTGATCTATGCGGTTCTATGTCTGGAGTGACACCGGTCTAACATTTTCATCATATTGTGTATGATGAATGGAACTTCTTATAGTTGATTGTCCAATTAAATGCTTTAATTTAAAGTGGGTACAGAAAGTATTCAGACCCCCTTGAAATGTTTCACTCTGTTATATTGCAGCCTTTTGCTTAAATCATTTAAGGTTAATTTTTTTCTCATTAATGTACACACAGCACCCCATATTGACAGAAAAACCCAGATTAGTTGACATTTTTGCAGATTTATAAAAAAAGAGAAAAACTTAGATTTATTGAAATATAACATGGTCCTTTTAAATGATTTTAGCAAATGGCTGCAATATAACAGAGTGACACATTTAAGGGGGTCTGAATACTTTCCGTACCCACTGTAAGTTTGACAATATCATTTAAACTGTATTTGATCAAATTGAGCTGCACCAACTCAATTACATTGTCCCAAATAGTTTTGGACTAACTGAATTACATTTAATTTCATGCATTATTTTTATAAGTTGGGCTAAACATTTGTTTGGTCATCACCAGGCCAAGCCGCCAATAGTGTGGCAGGTGGATTAGCCAGTCTGTGATTGGTTCCCACAAAAGTGTAACAAAAGCAGTAGAAATGAATGTACAGGTTTCCAGACTGAGCTGCAGAGCAAAATTAAATCATCGACCCAGTTTACCCAGTTAATCAGTTTACCCAGTCTAGCTACACATATTAATTGGATATTTAAACTGACTCAATTAAACCGAGTTTGTCCAATGAGTTATTTTTATTGTTTAGTAATGTCAAATCAGCTCTTCAAAAAATAAAGTCCAACAGCGTGATCAAATATCACTCCGTCTGCAAAACTAACGGCTGACTTATCCTGTGAACCACATTAATAAATTATTTAGAAAATGCTTAACATATACGCCTCTTAAAAAGAAAAATTGGCCTGAAAAAGATTTTAAAGTCCTCTCACACCCAACTCTGTGTGCATGTCATACCAGTTTCTTGTTCTTTATGATATGAGAGATATGAAAGGACTGGCATGTAAGACAGCCTGGATAAGCAGTCAGATATATAGGATAATTAACGACCAGTGTTGCCACAGTTACTTTGAATAAGTAATCTGATTACTGATTACTCCTTTAAAAAGTAACTTAGTTACTTTACAGATTACTTGATTTTAAAAGTAACTAAGTTAGATTACAAGTTACTTTATTAGTTACATTCAGCAGTTGCCGACAACACCGCTGCCGCCTCAAAATAGAAATGACAACCGTTTTTGGCAACACACTTTATTGTATTTTTATCCCGACTTTTTTACGCCCCCTTTTTTTTAGGCTTCTCCTTCGTTTTATATTTATTTTAATAATTAAAATGAACAATGAGATGTGCTGGTGGAAACAACATGAGACCATGATAGCTTGCGCCACTGTCAAGATATGGCTCGCGCAGGGTTAAAGAGTCCGTTTCTTCAGAGCAGCTGCTAGAGTTATGGCCTTTTTACAACTGGTTCCTTCATTCGTTTTCTCTGACCAGGTATCTATCTGATTGCGAAATGACCAGGAGTAGGCCTAAATGCCTTCCGAGAGTCTTTCCAGACGTATTTAATTCCGATCACTCAAACAAACCAATTCAGAAGGTGCATGAAAGCATTTCAAACTAAACCGGACAAATGTAAATATATCTGGTTGTTTAAACCACATGTGTAAATTTTACTCCTGGCAATTAAAAAATAAATGTGTGAGAGCGTGTTATGTTGTAGTCAGATAGATATGACGGTGCTACTGCAACATCGCTGCAGATGAGTAAAGCAAGCCAACGCATATGGCCGTAAATGAAACTTTAAAATAAGTCACACAAAACACAATCATCTTCAATATAAAATAATGAGACTAATGATCTTACCAGTGCTTAGGTCGCTCTCCCTCTCTCATATTGCGATCATTGAATTTAAAATGAGCTGCTGAATAAAATGCTGGAATCTTTTGCTTTGATGTGAACTCCGTTAAATGAGCAAATACCGCGGGAATTGAAGATCGGATTTATATTAATTTTGCTGAAGTGTAAGGTAGGCTATAAGACAACCTGCCTGTACTTTTTTTTTTTGTTTGTTTAGATTGTGTAGCCCGTTTCGGGTTTTTTGAGCACCGTTGCGAGCATGTTGTGAGCAGTAGGCTAATCTATCAGCTGCCTCAGCTCGTCAGAAATGCCTTTGTGGTGGTATAATAACTAGCCTACTTTGTTTTTAATGTCAAAGTAGTTATATTTCGTTTCGTTTATTTTTTAAGTTCATTTAGAAAAATGTTTGGAGCAATTTTTGTTTGTTAAATTAAAGTTTTAATTTTTTTATGTGACGACCCAGTGAGTTAACCGCATGTTTAATAGCCTAGTCTCTCAAACCAACTCTTGAATTGTCTTGCCTATATAAACTTTAATTTAACAAACAAAATTAGGATAATAAAAAACAAAACGAAAAATAACTACTTTGACATTAAAAACAAAACTGAACTATTTTAATGGCTGCAACAATGTAAAAAATAAAATAAATAAATAAAAAACACGGCTCCAGCCCTCGGGCTGAGAACTTTGATAAGCTGTCGGTTAGGAACAGGAAAATGACTAAAATAGTAACTCACAGTGACTTGGATAAGTAACTTTAATCTGATTACTGGTTTGGAAATAGTAACGCGTTAGATTACTCGTTACTGGAAAAAAGTAGTCAGATTAGAGTAACGCGTTACTATGTAACGCGTTACTGGCATCACTGTTAACGACAGAACACTGCAAATGACCAATCAGAATCAAGCACTGCACAGAGCTATTAAATGATTGCAAGTAAGCCATACACTGTAAGTCGACTCCCACTAAAACCCCTGTCAACCAATCTTTATGTTGCTGTAATTATCCAGCCTTGAGGATAATGATACACACATAAAAAAAATGTGGTTATTAATAATAAGAGCAATTACTTATTGCACATTTGCTTTTACCACGGTTAATGCCTAAAAAGTAAACCCACCAAATCTTGCTTCGTTCTGTCTGTGTGCAGTTGGTTGCGTGCCGTTACCTTCGGCACGCTCCAACATAGATCCCCCTAAAGCAAAAAGCTGCTGACGTGTAAAGGCCAAACATTTCACATAATTCAAAATGACTCATTTTAAACTCTTCCCTCGTCATTTCTCATGAGGACAGCATTCCACAGAGGCCCAAAACACTTTCCCTGTCAGTCCGTCAGCGTACTCTCTCTCAGTGTACTCTCTCTACGGACTTACTTACGGCGTGTCTGTGAAATCACCTTTTGTCCTTTGGTGTCTTTCCCCCACCCCCTAAGTGTCCTGATGTTTGACAGGACGGGCTAAAAATAAACGGCAAACTGCACAATTAGCTGTTATAATGTCCCATAATTCCCCCTGAAATTCGCAGCATCCTGGAATGGCCATCAACACCTTGGACGGAACGGTCAAATTGAATAATAAATGTTTAATGCTGGTTCGGTCGCAGTCAGTCAACAGTCAACAGACTGTGGCTGTGGGCAGGGAGACGACGAGGTCATTAACCCTGCCATTTGCTTAACAAGCGCTAATTACAGCTGACATTTCCACAGGGCGCTTCCGAGCGTCAGCTGCCTGGACTCATCAAGGGGACACGGTCATTCTTCTCACACACACGCACGCGCACGCACACACACACACAATAATGAAATTAAAACAGAGTACCAACAGTTTAATAGAATCCAAAAATCAAACATACAGCAGAAAACTCCCACATCTCTCTTTTCTTTAAGGCTAAAAGCAGTGGACTACAAAAGCACTGATTAAGCAATAAGAACCCAATGACTCGAGGATTTTGGCATTTTGCGCAGAGGGGAAAACAACACAGATAAAAGAACAACAGAGATCTGGCATCAGGATGCACCATGAAGCTGCTACAGAGACTTATTTGCATTGAACACAATCATGGCGCTATGAGCCGCATAAACCACAGTACTGCTCTTCCACATCTACATTATCATAAAACTGCAACAAAAAATAAATAAAAAACCTCTCTCCACAAGTAGAATGACTAATACAAGGAGAAGCACCATTTCTATTTGCAGACCAAAGGCAAATATTTGATCCTAAAATTATGGAGTACATTTTGAATAAATCTAAAAAGAACAAAAGCATATCTTTCAAACACAGCCCCGGTGGATGGAACAGATAAATGAAAGGAGGAATTATTCCAAGCGGAGAGCCCAAAATGGAGAGATGGAAAAAGCATTGGAAGGAGACAAATAACTTAAGACATAGAGGACATGTCTATAAATAGACATGGTGGCCATACCGGCAGGGCACACACTTTTTCTTTTCAAAAAGAAAAAAGAAAAGCTATGAAAACAACGGGAAAAAAAACATCAGTTGTATTAACCAATCGACTTGCTCGAAATCAAAAGGCTAGACATAAGGAAAAACCCAAGACAACAACAATTACATGAATTCATGAACATTATGAGTTAGGCCCTGTTTACAGCTGGTTGTGTTTTGATCGATCAGATCACAAGCAGATGAAGGAGACACATTCTCATTTACCCCTTGTGTTTTAATCCGTCTCTTTTGTCCACTTTCAACCACTTCTGTCCTGATTTCTTTGAGGGGAGGGTAAATGTATACGGGCCTTTTCAAACCTTTCGATCTAATGGACGAAATATGCTTGCAGAATTTACATGAACGCAACCGGGAACGATGGAAAAACTTTTTTTTTTCTTTTTCTTTTGTTTTTGCTCTGACAGACGCAAGACCACGCTGAAAACTGTGATTGTGTGTTAGATGAGTGTCTACACTACGATAGCAATGCTTTTTCGACTACCTCTGGAAGTGGTCGAAAATGGAAAAGCTCGAAATGTTTTCACCTGTGTTTGTCCACTTGTGATCACATTGACTATAACACTTCATAGTACCAGGTGTCAACGGAGCCTAAGATTCACAATACAATAATACTCAAATTTGTACCATAAGCAAAAGAAATAATAAAAAAAACTGTGGTTTAATGTGACCTTGTGAAAACAGGGTATGAATGCACATGCAGGAAAAAGGCAATAGATGTAATACAATCAAATGTGTCGGAGAAATCCAAACTGTTTAAAACATTCATGTTAAAAGATGCCCAAAAGTGTAAAAGTCAACATGAAATTGCATTTGCAATTTATTTAAGTGGATCAGAATATTCCAGATAAAAATGCTGGATGGTACGATTATATTATATTAATCAGGAATTGATTGCATGATAGAAAGTGAGCGTTACATATTCTAGCAAGTATGAATTCAAGCTGAATGCAAATTTGCAGGGGATTGTGAAGGACTCCCGTGTTTCTGAAACACCATCTGCATCGTCATGCGAGATCCTGAAACGCTGCAGAATCCTATCCTCCTTCCTTAATAATGCCATTGTATTGGCTGAGACAGCTTTATGGGTCTCCACTAGAAATGAAAGAAATCTGCCTTTACATTGTACACTTCTGTTCAAAAGATTTTTTTTTTTTGAAGGACACTAATACTTTTATGCAGCAAGGATGCATTAAATTAATCAAAAATAACAGTAGACTTTTTAAATTGTTGCAAAGATTTTTTTAAACGTTCTATTCATCAATGAATTATGTTTCTTAAGCAGCAAATGAGCTAGAATGATTTATGAAGGATGATGTGACACTGAAGACTGGCGTAAGGATCCTGAAAATTCAGCTTTGCATCACAGGAATATTTCATTTTAAAATATATTCAGATAGAGAACATCTATTTTAAAGGTTCATACTATTTCACAATATGTTTTACTGCATTTTTGATTAAATAAATGCAGCCTTGGTGATCTTACCAACTGCATTTTTTTGAACTGCAGTGTCTAATATTTTATTTTAAAATATATTCAGACAGAGAACAGCTATTTTAAATGTTAATACTATTTCAAAATATGTTTTTACTGCATTTTTGATTAAATAAATGCAGCCTTGATCTTACCAACCGCACATTTTTGAACTGCAGTGTACAGTACTTACAGTAGCACAGCGATTCTTAAAATAGCAAGATGTAACAAGTTACACTTTTGACATGGAGAAAGGGTGATAAGTCTCTGTACAAGAGCCAGCCATGGTGTCTGATGGTCAAATTCAACCTAAAGTGCCTCTTTATGGCTATTGGTTAACTTTATCCATTAACCTAAGTAAGATCAGCAGAAAAGAAAAAGTGTTTCAGAGGCAGTGGTGAAGACCGTGAAGGCCAGATCTCAGTGTGCACTAATGAATCACAGACGAAAAGACCAGTAATATATATTATGATAGTAAACGTGTCCGATTTGATTTCATGTTGACTTAAACAAGTTAACAGAGCAACAGATTCACTATAAAGATCAGTTCAAACTTTTATGACATTCAAAAGACTAAAATTGGGAGCTAATCTGTAAATTCCCTCTACGCATCTCATGAATAATTACTGCCTCGTCTCCTCACCAGGGTCAGCACTCTCAACCCTCGACAATAAGTCACCCTTTCATTAGCGCACTTTCAAGGGGTGACGAGCAAATGAATTATCTCTGGAGTGAATATCAGCTCTTTAAAGTATGCAAAGACATAAACCTAAACCTGAAAGAAAAAAAATACATTCCAGTTCACTTTAAAACAAGAGTGCAGCACCGCAAATGCGTCATCAAAAATAGATTGTAACAGCAAGACCGCATGGCGCAGGTGGTTTCAAATGTCACTGACGGATGAATACGGGACAGCAAGCTGACAAAATGTACGTTATTCAAGCGTTTCACATCAGCAAACTGTAAATCCTCCACAGCGCTGAGCCAGAAGTTCAACGGCATCGCTTTTAACTGATTCCGACAGCTTCCTCTAATCGATACACTCCGTTTGCTTCGATAATTAAAGCAGAAAGACACTTATTTAATTTATTATTCAGATTATCCATGCAGGGGTTTGGTCCAAGTTATAATGATTAGAGGTTTTAATGAAAATATTTGCTTTCGATAAGTCAGAGAAAATCATTTCGCATCGCACGCTAATATAAGATTACACATATACTTTGGAAAGATTGAGAACTTGAACAATGAACCACCAATCAAAACGAATCAGCCAGAGTTAATAAATATACAGAGAGGTGAAAAAAAAGGGTTCAAAGGGAAAAGGGAGATAATCAGATCATCTACATCTGATTAGCATGAACATCTGCATAATTCGGTTGCCCTGGGAGATTAAACGGAGGGTAGATGCCTTTTCACAGTGGTTTGAGACTTCATCTACTGTTCTTCAACAGTATTTAAGATTATAATTTGTGCTGCTTGAAGCGTGTCTCTGCCAGGTATTACCCATCCACGCTTCGGTACCACACAGTGAAAGCCGAAACCGTTCAGCCCGTCTCTAAGTCGGTATGTTTCTTTCAACAGGACTCCAGTCCTGTGGTCTCACAGGCTGACCTCACATCACACTGCTTCATTCTTTATAAAGCCACATTAATATTTCACTACAGTTTGATTCAGTCGTCTCCGCTGAAACGTTACCTCAGTAGTAGTCGAACGCTTATAATAAAGCACTATAAGTACCAATTTTCTAAGAAATAATTGTGCAAGAGCTTCATACGCATACAAAGCCACTTTAAAAGATTAGATTCTCCTGTTTGATTGTTAAAATTCACAGTCTTAAGATTCTAATAAACATAAAAGCCCGAAACAAACCCCAAACACATCCTCTGGCGGTTGCATATTGATTCTTCGAATCCGTAACGCTTGGCTGCGTCTCTTGAGAAATGACCCTTTACGGCTGCCATAGTTTCATGTATTGCAGAGCTTCAATAAGACCGTCTCTGAGTGATTACGAACGGGAATCGACCCGTGTACCTGCGTGTGGTACAATCAATGTCGCAATGAGCAAAAGGTCTGAGGAGATCACATTATGGTCTAATAACACAAAACAAGAGAACATATGGGGGGAAAAAGATCTGCCTCAAAATAAAAGCGAGAGAGATGATTTCTCAACATCTGAGGTAACAAATGGAGGAAGATGTGGGGAAGCCTTCAGAAAAACAAACTGCTAGTATGTCACGTCCTTCTGTTTTCATTCTGATACGCTCACACAAGCTCTTTCTTTTCCTCAGCGCTTGGCTTCTCGTTGTCAGTTATCTTCTGAAGTCATCTGCAGGCAAATTGAACTGTCAGCCATCGAGAACGCTGTCCCCCCACCCCCCAAATATGTTTTGTTCGTGGTTGTTTACACCGTCTCATTCTGGACTGTGAATTGTAACAGACGATGACACAAATTTGACGTCATTGGCGAAAATTGGTGAGCTCTAACTTCACTGTCAGATTAAACCGAGCGAAGAAGTGTCGTTGTTAGGTCAGATCATCGTCTGGGTTTGCGGAGTCTCGCTGTGGTCCGGTAACGGGTTCTCATCTCTTGTAGTGGCTCGGAGCGTCAGCGAACATGTATTTGAGTCTGTAGGCCTCTGCCAGTAGTAAACCCACCTCTTCGTTGCCCCAGTGTATTGTGGGAAGGTTCTGCAGGAGCATTAGCAGGCTCTGAAATGACATAATGACACATTTTATAAAACTGGACCATATAGTGGCTTTTAAAGAGCTCTGTCAATCTGCTGGTAGCTGCCGTCCACCTTGAAAAATATGGTTACCTACTAAATGCATTTTTACTGTTCTCAACTGGAAAATCTTGTAATCACAGCATGATTACAATGTTAGAATAATGTGATTCATGATTGGTGCTGCTCTTAGGTCACTGCTTGTGTGTGTGTGTGTGTGTGTGTGTGTGTGTGTGTGTGTGTGTGTGTGTGTGTGTGTGTGTGTGTGTGTTATGCAGGTGTACGTGGGTTTTCCGCCACCTACAACCATCGTAAGTGCACAAGAACAGATCTATCGTAATCAGCTTCACTCTGTGCAAGATCAAATCTCGGGTACTTTGGTCTGGGATTTTTAACGCAGCAGCATACAAGCTGAAAATCATTGATTTTCAAGTTTCTAACTGCTTTTGAGCTTTGGGATAAAATAAATAAATAATGATGCTCATCAGAACAACCTATATATATATATATATACAGAATAGTCTGGCATCACATCAAATGTTTGAGCATGAATATAAATAATATAAGTTAACCTAAGAGACTGATTAAAGACGTTTAACATGCTTAAATGTACTTAAAACCATTACGGCATTAACCAACAATAGTTTAATTTTGTTTTGCATGTCTTATAATCGCTTTGCAAATGCACAAGTGTCTTTGTTCATTTCTCAGGCACAACAATACATGAGCTTCTGTAAACAGAAGCTCATTTATCAATAAATAAATGGAGAAACACCTTAGTAATTCATTTATAAATCAAATCCAGATGGGACAATTGCCTTTGTCTTTGCATAGAGTAACCGAAATTAAAATGAAAATGTGGGATGCAGTAGGGGGGAAAGAAGTTTTAGGATGGTAAAAAAGTCACATTAAAAAATACTGTTAAAAAAACTGAACACAAAAATTAAACCTATTTAATAATACAATGTAAAATAATGACAATAGAATAAAGATAATTTAGAATAAAATATTAATATAAATATTGATGTTATATATTATTATTTAAAATCAAGTCTGTGTCAGCAATAAAATATTTTAGACAAATATTTATATTAATAATATATATGAATAATAATGTATTGTTGTTATTATTACTATATTTACTACATTAAATATCTATATTTAATTTGAATTAACTGAATACATTTAGTCTTAAATATTTTTCACATGATTTTCTCAATAACAACAATGATTTTTTTATTTTTTTTTTATTCAATTGATTGCTATCACAGATTTTCTCAACTAAATCTAAAATATTTTATTAGAAGTAGACGCAGTTTTTAACAATCAATCAAATAATCAAATTTGTGAACGCAATCATGTGAACATGATCATCGGTCCATGATGATTAAATGTGATTATTTTAATCCACTGACAGCCCGAGTATAAACGCATGCTCAAATAGATCAAACCCTTCTCGACCCGACCTGACAGCGAGGCAAATAATAAACCAGAGAATCAGAGATGGAGCGGAGGCGTGGAGATCCTTCGAAAGAAGGGCTGAAAGAGCGAGAATGAAGGCAAATAACAGAACTTTCTCGTTTCGCGGGCGCTGAGGTGTGGTGAATTCGCTGGTCTGTGAAATTCGGTTACAGCAGAGGCTGCTCCATTGGAGGGCCAATTATTCTGATAGTCTTGGGGTAAGTGACGGCCGGGACGCTTTCAAGTGATGCATGCATGTGTGGAAAGCGCTCGGCAGACATGCAGACGGTTACATGTAAACGGCGCGAGCTTATTCAAGGAGCCCGGCGGCCGTGACATGCATGACACGTGGAAACACATCGGTACCTGGAAGTCCACCATGGAGAGGATCTCTTTACGCCATTTGATGAGGAAGGCGGCACACACGTAGAGGTGGAAATGTGAGAATCCCTCTGACTCCGCCTGAGGATCAAGAGCAGAATGCACATGCTTGCATAAGTAAGCAGTCATTAAGCAGATGATTATCCAAAGTGACATACAGCACACTTATTAGAGAGACAACCCCTGGGGTTAAGTGGCTTTCTCAAAGGGCAAAATAATGATTGCTCGAGGTTTACTCCTTGCAGGGATTGAACCAGCAACCTTACAGTTACCAGTCTGAGCATTAAAGCAATAGTTCATCCAAATGAAAAATTCTGTCATCAATTATTCACTCTTGTGTTTCTCCAAACCCATATACGCATTTAAACCTTGTTTTGGTCTACATGACCATATTAATGACTTCACAAAGCTGCTTTTAGTTTTTCAAACACACTTGACATTTTTCCCCTTGCAACAGCAGTTAATCAAAAAACAACATGCCATATGCACTATATTTAGCCTTATTAAGTCATATAGCTCCAGAGCATTTAAGAGCAGAAGAACCGGTGGCGCAAAGACTGATTAAACTGAAATTTAAGATAGAAATGTAAGTCATTATTCATCATATTTTGAGTATCAATGATATCAAACCAGGCCATTTTTGAATATGAACATAAATGAGAATTGAGCGCATAGAAGAGGAAGATTTTCAACAAACGATTCGAAAATTTCATCTGTACCTCAACAGAATTTTTATTGTTAACAAAAAAACATTACTATTATTAATATAAATATTAGATGAGAAAAAAATGAAACAAAACCTAGAAATAAATATGAAAGTACAAAAATGACTAAACCTAACACTGAATAAACTATATTTCAAATAGGGCTGTAGACTTTACGTGTTAATTTAATTACGTTATTGGGCAAAATAACATGTTAAAATGATTAATGCATTTAACACACCTGTCCCTGACCTATGTAGGTCATCTAACATTTCATACGGTTGATTGGTGACGAACATGAAGCAAGTTACTGTGGTATGTAGCCTATAGAATGCCCCTTAAGTACAAGATATCAGGACAAAAATTCCCCCTTTTGTCTCATATTATATAGTAAAGCAATATCACGAGTATCAAGCGCAATATCATACGAGTGCTGCTTTTGTTCCGAACAGCACAAGCGCAAATGTGATATTGATTTTATACAACAATTCCAAAAATAAGAAGTTAATATTGTTATATTTTAGACACAATATTGTCTGCTTTTGCTTAATTTTACCAATGAAAATATGACCTATAAACAGAGCATGATTAGTTTTGATGAACCAATGATTCAGTGGCCCATTCATAAAGAGAGCCATTTACATCATTCCTAAATCAACTGAACGAATAAAAAATTGAAAGACTCAATTACTTACTCATTTAGACGTTTACTGCCACCTACCGGCAGTTATAGTTTCTTATTTCATTATTTATAATTTTTCATTATTAATAAAAACTCATTAAAGGTACAGCTCACCCAAAAATGAAAAATATGTCAATTTACTCACTCGGCCATTGAAGCCTAAAAGTTTGTGTGTAATAAATTGTATGTTGAATCAAATAAAATATTCTTCTAAAGGGACTTTTTTCTAAAGTCTATTTGATGTTTTTCTAATTTAAACAATAATGACTTTAAATTATCTTTTGGGGTTAATTTCTCAACTAAATTTGATGTGTGATTAATTCCATTAATTTCTCTCTACATTGTGTAATAAAATCAATTAAAAGTTTGAATTGCTTGACAGCTCTAAATTAAACTAATATTTTTTTTTAAAATATATTTTTCCCAATGAAAACAGAAAATATAAAAATCAAAGTAGGACATAAATAATACTAAAATAATAGTCATATGAGAAGTTTCTTAGGTACGTTTGTGCGTTTACTGTATTATATTGTGAAGTCAAATGCATGTGCTTTTGTGAGGCTGAAAAATAATTTCCACATGTGTGGACAATAAAGATTCTAAAGATAAAAGATTTTTACAATTTTATGGTGCTTTTTCTTTTGCATTTTTGGACACGGGGTCAATATTAATGGTTGCTGTATAGACGAGATCTGCATGAGACTTCTTCTGTCTTTATTTGAACTGAATTTGTTTCTGCTCAGCTACTGCTCTGACGACTGCACATTTCTTTAGCCAGAAATAAAAAGAACTGTTTACTTCCATGATGAGTAATAAGAGTTTTAAAATATTATTTGTTAAATTATTCAGCTACAGTCGAGCGCCTACACACAGAGCTCCTAATGTAGTTTTACCATCTATCTAATTTATTGGACTGGGAATTAGGTCGTGTTAGTTATTCCCAACATATCTAAAGAAGACACCACCCATTCCGGCTCTCCGCTCCTCATTCGTCCTCTTCTCTCTCCACATCCCCCTCTACTTGTGTTGTGTACAGTGTGGTACATTCAGCCACTTGAGAGGCAGCGGGCGGTTATAAATAGCTTTGTTTGCTTTGTTTCTGTTGGTCCCTCTTGGAGTGAGAAGATGGGGGAAAAGGAGGAGGAGAATGAGGAAGGAGGAAAAAGTTGGATTTTATCAAGATAAAGAAATAATTCTAATAGTGATCCTAATAGTTCATTATATCAGTTATCAAATTATGAGATGTTTTGGTCCAAAGGTATTTCTTGCTTTAATTGCGTATAGTCACCAGGTTCAAATATCACCAGACATTTATTATTTCTCTGAAATTTAAGTTAGTAAAACAGATGTACTGTATATCAAGTAAAGAAGATTGGATGTTGTCAACAGTACTTTTTCGCACAATACAAAAATTGTGTGAAAAAGTAACACTGTTGACAACATCCTGTTCCTAAATGGAAAATATATTAGGAAAATATCAAGAAAACTACTTTGTATTTAAATGTGCATATTTTTTGATAAATACATACTAATTTACAAATTAATCTTCAATCTCACATGGTCTATCAAAAATTATTCTAATATGCTGATTTGCTGCTTGAGTGACATACTTTATTATTAATGTTGAAAACAGTTGTGCTGCTTATAGTTTATTTGATGAACATTAAGTTGAAAAGAACAGCATTGATTTGAAAATTAATATTGTATTAATTTTAACATTATACATGTCTTTACTTCTGACACATGTATTGTGTTCTTGCTGAATAATATATATATATATATATATATATATATATATATATATATATATATATATATATATATATATATATATTAACCCTTTAAACCCTAAGTGTACAGCCAGTCAATAAACATTTATGTTTAATAAATATTTCATAATTTATAAAGTACTTTGTGTCAAAACCATCGTTACAGAAAAAGACCAACTGGCACGAGGTATGGTGTCAGACGTAACAAAGGAACACGACTTTTTGTGACTTTAGCTTTTTCACCGTATACCGCTGTGTAATTTCATTGCGCGCTGCACCCATGGTTTGTGATTATTAAGCAAAAATAGTTATAGTATAGAGTATAGTTTTTAGCCATATCGGTCTAGAAAATGGCAACTTTTAATTTTCCGTCGGTCTTAGTAAACAATGTAACTATACACATCACAGCATGGAAATATGTTGGTGTTATTTTGTCACTTTTTGAGCAGTAGGCTAAATGGAGCCGTTTACCTCCAGTCTTTGTGCTAAGCTAGGCTAGCGGTGGGTGCGTCAGACAGAGTTATGGCACGAACAGAAATGAGTGGTTATATGGACTTATCTAACTTTGAGGATACGGTGAATAAGCTAAAGTCCCAAAAAGTCGGCGTGTTCCTTTAAAGGGGTACTTCAGTGCTGGGAAGATGAATCTGTATTTAAACTGGGTCATTAATGTAGTAGAAATGTGAAATTGTTGAATTTGGTGCCTTCTAGACCAAGAAAAGAAAGAAATTGTATTTTTGTGTCATGGGGATGAAATACAAAAATTCCCAGAATGCTTCGCTGCCCTGTGAGGCCACTTCCAAAGCCACCGCTACTGGATTACTGTGACTGAGTTGGATAAGACACTACAATTAAATACTGAACGTGCCTGTGAGTCGCCACGCGAGTGTCACAGCACAAACGCTGCAGGAGTCCGATTACATTTAACGTCATGAATGAGCTCTCGTGATGAGAGCTGAGGTAAACGCGTCCATACTTGCGGGAGTCATTCACAACACGTGTTCAGTTTGGTGCGTTTTCAGTTCATGCCTTTGGAATCTTAACTTTC
The DNA here is from genome assembly GCF_024679245.1 of Pseudorasbora parva. Classification (NCBI taxonomy): domain Eukaryota; kingdom Metazoa; phylum Chordata; class Actinopteri; order Cypriniformes; family Gobionidae; genus Pseudorasbora; species Pseudorasbora parva. The sequence continues at coordinate 38,177,740 of NC_090184.1, forward strand.
ATAGAAATGAATTTGAGACGTTGAAACACTTACATTGCTCCGCACCCAATCCGTTTACATGAATGACTTGAGCTGCGAGCTGAGCTGTGAGTGCGATCCCACCGCCAGTGCGTAGGTTGAAAACATGAGGAAATAGATCCCTCTGCTGGCTGTATTCTTTAGCCTTTGGACAAAAATTCCTCCGATGACGCAAATATCGTCAATTTTGTGTTGTGTTTGTCAGAAAGAAGAAAGTCATATACAGTTTTGTTCAAAATAATAGCAGTACAATGTGACTAACCAGAATAATCAAGGTTTTTCGTATATTTTTTTATTGCTACGTGGCAAACAAGTTACCAGTAGGTTCAGTAGATTCTCAGAAAACAAACAAGACCCAGCATTCATGATATGCACGCTCTTAAGGCTGTGCAATTGGGCAATTAGTTGAATTAGTTGAAAGGGGTGTGTTCAAAAAAATAGCAGTGTGGCATTCAATCACTGAGGTCATCAATTTTGTGAAGAAACAGGTGTGAATCAGGTGGCCCCTATTTAAGGATGAAGCCAACACTTGTTGAACATGCATTTGAAAGCTGAGGAAAATGGGTCGTTCAAGACATTGTTCAGAAGAACAGCGTACTTTGATTAAAAAGTTGATTAGAGAGGGGAAAACCTATAAAGAGGTGCAAAAAATGATAGGCTGTTCAGCTAAAATGATCTCCAATGCCTTAAAATGGAGAGCAAAACCAGAGAGACGTGGAAGAAAACGGAAGACAACCATCAAAATGGATAGAAGAATAACCAGAATGGCAAAGGCTCAGCCAATGATCACCTCCAGGATGATCAAAGACAGTCTGGAGTTACCTGTAAGTACTGTGACAGTTAGAAGACGTCTGTGTGAAGCTAATCTATTTTCAAGAATCCCCCGCAAAGTCCCTCTGTTAAAAAAAAAGGCATGTGCAGAAGAGGTTACAATTTGCCAAAGAACACATCAACTGGCCTAAAGAGAAATGGAGGAACATTTTGTGGACTGATGAGAGTAAAATTGTTCTTTTTGGGTCCAAGGGCCACAGGCAGTTTGTGAGACGACCCCCAAACTCTGAATTCAAGCCACAGTACACAGTGAAGACAGTGAAGCATGGAGGTGCAAGCATCATGATATGGGCATGTTTCTCCTACTATGGTGTTGGGCCTATTTATCGCATACCAGGGATCATGGATCAGTTTGCATATGTTAAAATACTTGAAGAGGTCATGTTGCCCTATGCTGAAGAGGACATGCCCTTGAAACGGTTGTTTCAACAAGACAATGACCCAAAACACACTAGTAAACGGGCAAAGTCTTGGTTCCAAACCAACAAAATTAATGTTATGGAGTGGCCAGCCCAATCTCCAGACCTTAATCCAATTGAGAACTTGATATCAAAAATGCTGTTTCTGAAGCAAAACCAAGAAATGTGAATGAATTGTGGAATGTTGTTAAAGAATCATGGAGTGGAATAACAGCTGAGAGGTGCCACACGTTGGTTGACTCCATGCCACACAGATGTCAAGCAGTTTTAAAAAACTGTGGTCATACAACTAAATATTAGTTTAGTGATTCACAGGATTGCTAAATCCCAGAAAAAAAAATTTGTTTGTACAAAATAGTTTTGAGTTTGTACAGTCAAAGATAGACACTGCTATTTTTTTGAACACACCCCTTTCAACTAACTGCCCAATTGCACAGCCTTAAGAGCGTGCATATCATGAATGCTGGGTCTCATTTGTTTTCTGAGAATCTACTGAACCTACTGGTAACTTGTTTGCCACGTAGCAATAAATTATATACTAAAAACCTTGATTATTCTGGTTAGTCACATTGTACTGCTATTATTTTGAACAATACTGTACACCTAGGATGGATTGAGGGTGAGTAAATCATGGGGTAATTTTCATTTTAAAGTGAACTAATCCTTTAAATGTCCTAATTGAATTAAGGCCTAATCTACTTAATCTAAGCCCTGTCTGTGAAACTTGGCCCAAGCGTAATACAAGTACCATAGTATCCCCAACTGACACAATCACTGTACTATACTGCTGACAGAGTACTTGTTTTGTTTTTTAGGGGATAAGAAAGAGACAGAAAGAATGGCTCAAGAGACAAAGAGAGACCGAGGAGATAGGGAGCCTTTAGATGACTGAAGACTAAGCAACAAAAGCAAAAAAAGAAGTGATCAAGTATTTTTCCTAGGAACGCATCCGACATGGGGTTATTCACAGCCAAGGGTTCGCTCCTCCACCTCTCAACAGAACCCATCTCACTAATGGAGTGGACGTGAGATGCAGATCCTTCAGAACATCAGTCAGACATTAGCATGACTATCTTTTTTGTCTTCAGTCCTTTCTCTCTCTTCTCCTTCGTTTTGCTCACCCACATCTCTTTCTTTCTGGCAAGAGCTCTTTGTGCACCTCTAATTGATCTTGAGGAGTGAGTCTTTGTGCCAAACGGGCAATTACAGGTGGGACCTGATAAAGGAGCCCAGGAGAAGTTGAGACTCTTTTCTCTGCCTTTAGCTTCATATGAGTGGATAAAACCCTCTCATCTAATCAGCTTAGATGAGGTTCACCAAACATGCAACATGTGTCTGTTTTATAGTAAAATCCCAAAGTGTCATTTTAACAATGGATGATTAATACAAAAGGATGATAAAAAGCTTGTAATTTATACTAGACGGCAACAAGAAATCAAAATGTACTCAATCTGCTTCCCTAGGTGTGCACGCTTCATCAATCCATGTTATCCAAAAGAAAAATTACAATACAAAAAAGCGTTTTGAAGCAGGATGTATGCATTGTGATGTCACGATAATTAATGCTGGCTGAGCTCATGAATATCAATTGAATCTTGCAGATGCTGCTACATAACCTGAACTGCCCTCTCATGCAATCTTATTAATATTCATGAGCCAGTTCTATAAAGTTGCGCTTAAGTTTGCTTTCTAGGCACCCCTTGTCAATACGGCATCGACCTGCTTTATATTTTACATGACCTTTTATCATTTTTTAAAACAGATCTATTTTAACAGAAATATCAAAGACCTATTTCATATCTCCTGTTTATATGGAGATCACACACTGCCTGGCCCAAAAGAGTGGCTGTTTGGATTTGAGTCAGGCCTGCAGGACTCCAGTAATAGCTGAAGCCTCCGTGCCTCGATCGCCCCCCTGGTGGCCGGTCCCAGTATAGCTGCCCTTCTGTGTTTTCTAATGGGTGTAAGACAAACTAAACAATCAAATTACACTTCAAATATTTTTCCCCCAAAGTTATAGTTTGTGTCATTGTAGGTAGTTATTATTAAAGTGATTTCATTTTAAGTTTGGTTTCAGTTAGTTATTTGATGCGATGCAAATGGGGTGGGTGACCTCATAATTGACTGCTGAGACTGATGGCTTCTCTGAGTGAAGTTATCACTGAGGCACTAGTGAACTTTTTCAGGATTTTTGGGAGCAGATAGGAGCTTTAGCTTTAATTTCTACATTTCCATAACTGTTCATTTCACACCAACATGAATCGTTCTGCATCTGTGAGTGTGTGTGCGGGCTTTTGATATCGTGGCTGTACTTCCTGCTCTCTATTCTGCGCAGACTCGGTCCCAAGGTGTCAGCGCCGTGCGTGGCGTCTGAAAGCTTCAACTCTAGTCAGTGGAAACGGATGAAGTCACATTGTCCATATTTTTTTTTACGGTCTATGATTTGAATAGGCAAGTGCGTGAGAGTCTATAATTTAATCATTATAGCAGTAATCCTTATATTTCTAGCATGTTATGTTTGCCAGCAGTTCTTCTAACACTAACTGATGGATTATGTCCCTTTTCATTCTTAAACAACCATGTATTTTGTAACAACCACATGTAACAACCATATGGCCATAATGTGTCTTCATACTATGTCAAGATTCACCAGACTCAAATTGTGAAAATAGTTGGGAGGGAGCATGAAGAATTATTTTCACACATGAATCGCACCTCTGAGTCCAGACCTTAAATTCATTGAAAGTCTTTGGGATGTGCTGGAGGAGACTTTACAGAGTGCTGGACTCTTGTATTGTCAATATCTTGACCACAAATTGATGCACATCTTGATGGAAATAAATAACCACAAAGGAAGACGCATAAAATAATGGAACAATAAAGCTACACGCACCATGTTAGAAGAACTGTGGCCAAACATGTAACATGCTAGAAACATAATAATCTAATAATATAAACTGCAATAATAATCCAGTCATAGGCTCTTATGCATTTGTCTGTTTAAATCCAAACAACATTTTTTTTTTTTTGTCCGGGGAATGTATCTGTAATATTTGTTCTTTTATGAGACATCAAACTACAAAGTCAAATATTTTACATCACATAAAAATTGAACAGAGCTGGCAGTCAGTAATCATGTCTGGTCACGTCCAGTCCAGCTGAACCCCATTATGAATTCTGTTTTATAGATTGGGGAAGATATTGGGAAAAATACATTTTCTCATAGGCCTAGCTGGTATTGAATAATTTCATTAAATAACGTTATCATTTAAAAGCTGTATTTTGTGTTTATTCAGGTTGCATTTGTTTTATATTAGAATTTGTTTTCATTTCTGAAACAATTTAATATGAGATATCCACACAAAAGGACAAACACTTTTTCACAGCACACATCTCACATTTCAAAAGTTAAATGCATTGTGATTGTGGTTTCATGTGCAGCATTTAGGCTGATTCAAAGGATTTATTCTAAGAGTAAAAAATCTCATTTCTTTATTAAACAAATTATCCTCATGCTTCTCTTTGATCCATCATTACATTTGAAGAGGCATGGCGGGTTACAAGTGATGGTTTAAGTGTAGTTTAACCTTGAAACCACATGCATCATGGCTCAGCTTCTTTCTGCGTTTTATGCTGGCCCTACTGACACACCCCTCCTCTATCTAAGCGAGGTGGGTCAATGCCACCTTTACAGCTCGCCCCAACCCTGACCACACTGTGAAAACACCTGAGGAAATAAATAAAAAGAAAACAAGGAATTGAGAAAGAACAGATGAAAAATAACTGGAGGAAAACAGTCAAGCAGAGTTGTCAAGCAGAGTTTAAAGGAACATTTTTGCCTTAAGATTTTACACATGTGGTCAGGAAAAATGTGTCAAAATAAACCATATTGCCTAAAGTTTTGGGACTCCTCCCTTTATTACATGCACATGACCTTTAATGACATCCCATTCTTAATCCGTAGGGTTTAATATGGAGTTGGCACACCCTTTGCAGCTATAACAGCTTCAACTCTTCTGGGAAGGCTTTCCAAAAGGTTTAGGAGTGTGTTTATGGGAATCTTTGACCATTCTTCTAGAAGTGCATTTGTGAGGTCAGGCACTGATGTTGGAAGGCTTGGCTCACAGTCTCTGCTCTAATTCATCTCAAAAGTGTTCTGTCGGTTTGAGGTCAGGACTCTGTGCAGGCCAGTCAAATTCCTCCACACCAAACTCACTCATCCAGGTCTTTATGGACCTTGCTTTGTGCACTGGTGCGCAGTCATGTTGAATCAGGAAGGGGCCATTCCCAACCTGTTCCCACAAGTTGGAAGCAGGTAATGGTCCAACATTTCTTGGTATACTGAAGCATTAAAAGTTAATTCCCCTGGAACTAAGGGGCCAAGCCCAACCCCTGAAAAACAAACCCCACACCATAATCCCCCCTTCAACAAATTTTACACGTGGGACAATGCAGTCAGACAAGTACCATTCTCCTGACCATGGAAACCCATTCCATGAAGCTCTCTACACACTGTTCTTGAACTAATCTGAAGGCCACTAAGACTGGAGGTCTGTAGCTATTAACTCTGCAGAAAGTTGGCAAATTCTGCGTACTGTGCACCTCAGCATGCACTGACCCTTCTCTGTGATTTTACGAAGCCTACCACCTTGTGGTTGTGTTGCTGTTGTTCCCAATTGCTTCCACTTTGTTATAATACATCTAACAGATGGCCGTGAAATATTTAGTAGTAAGAAAAATTCACGACTGGACTTATAGACACAGATAGCAACATATCACGGCACCACGTTTAATTTCACTGAGCTCCTGAGAATATCTGCATGCCTGGGTGTTTGATTTTATGTGGCCATGAAAGTGATTGCAATGATTGAAGGGGTGGCCCAATATTTTTAACAATATAGTGTTTGTTAAAGATGACCCATTATGCTTTTTTACACTTTCAACTTTCAGCTGTTAGAGAATAAAACAAATGTCTGCACAGTTATGAAACATAAAGTCACTCCAAACTCAGCTATTCTTGATATCAGTAAGCATGGTTTACGAACTCCCTGAAACACCTCCGCTGTAGTCTTGAGTTTCCTTCAGGAATGCACACATCACAATACTCATGTTAACTCTTTCCCCGCCAAACACAACATTTTACGTTATTTGTGAGACAACGCTTCCCGGCCAAAAATTGATTTTTCCATTTTTCCACTGTCAGATTCTAGGGGGCACTATTACGCATCTTCTGAATGAGTACTTAATCTCCTGATCAAAACACACTTGAGGAAGATGCAGTAAAACAAGCAATTGCATGTAAACAGATGCATATACAAAATAACGTGATCATCATCATTAAACATCATATAAATCAAAACTACCTTATGTTACTGAATGAAATGTAAGGGGTGTTGATGGACTCCATCTCCTCCATCTGTGTTTGATCATCGCTCTGAATCTGCTCTGTCCATATTTAGGTGTTGATAAAAAAAGGAATGCATGAAGCCAGAATAATACTTTTTTTCTTTAAAAGTAGAGGGTCAGCTCTTTCCTTTAATATATTGCATGCTTAGATATTCATAAAACGAAATATTCTATGGGCTATTCAATTTTTGTGAAAATGGTCAAAACCCCTGGCAGCGAGTTGTTTTAAAAAGTATAATTTTAAATGCTTGTGGGAAAGAGTTAAATAATTCCTGCCCAAGGCATTGTGTACCAAGATAAAAGGCCTGATTGAGTTAGTTAGCACACTAACTCAATCAAAGAAGAGCGTTACTAAAGACTAGGAAATGAGATGCAGCAACAATGTAATATTATGAAAAATAATGCTTTTTGCACATTCAAGCATGAAAAGCTATTCTAGTAGACCCCAAAAACAAAACAAAAAAAATATTTAAAAATTAATAATAGGTCTTGTTTTAAAGGCAAATATTGTCTTTAAGTTTGCATCAAGGGGCTGATGATCCAACATGGTTATCAACAACATTTGGCAAAAACGCTGATTCAAACCGCTGATAATCAAAACATACGGAATCAAATGTCATCCAAGTGTGGATAATAGTTCAACACTCACCATATCCTCTCCTGGATTGTACTGACAACTATTCCCCCTTTATCCAATAAAACCCACCTTGTGGGAATGGATCTACGTCAAAAAGCCATGCATGAGAGATGGAGCGGCAGATAGATGGAGGCGGATGTAAAGGACAAAGAAACGAGCAAGGAGATATATCAAAAGGAAGTCTCAGAGAGGACAAGCAGACAGGACACGAAAGGAAATCAGTGGAAGGAAACTCTTCAAAGGAATATTAATGAATGACAGGAATATGAGTAGTTCACACCTTTGCACCATTTTAACAAGAAAAAAAATGTATGAGCAGCATATGGTCTTCAAGGACGCGTCACCCATAACCTCTGATGCGTTTAAAAAAATTATTTGAAGATCAGCTATCATTCATGTGAGTCTGCATACTTCCTGCAAACCCCATAAGGTGACAGAGTGACTAGGGATGTAAAAAGTAGGGCTGTCAAAATGAATAAGTTAATGCCTATGATTAATTTTTTCAGTATATTGCAATTTTTCCTGTCATCCTTAGGCTAGCTAGATTCAGTGTTAAAATGCCACTGTGAACGCTAAGTGGACCAAGACAAATAGTTTTTTGGCCAGGACCAAACATACCCTGAATTCTCAGCACAAATATTTACACCCCTAAGAGTGGCTCAGGTTCTGGGCAGGTAACCAAAAGGTTGTAGGTTTAAACATGAACCAGATCCATGAACTATCCCCATTGTTTTGGATCAAAACACTCAACTACAGGCCACTCCAAGTCACTTTGGATAAAATGATCAGGTAAAAGGTAAAATCGACTTAAGTACATCTAAAGGCTTTTCTAACATGTTTTCATTTTAAATCACTGTCTGGTTTTGGTGCAGCAGTACCTGGTACGTGTCCCACAGGCGAATGGTACAGCGCAGTGGTAGCTCCCTCATCAGAAGATTATTCATCCAGCGGAAAGCAAACTGTAGATATTCCACCTCACACTTCTGAAAGTGCATGTGGACATCCTCTGTGGGCATAGAAAAGAAAGCACAGGGGGTTTATAACCATTTGCTGGTAGTTTCTGCAAAGTGCTGCACTGGGAGTAGCTTTTGTAACCAATCTATGGACCCCTTTTGTTTAAAGAAGCACTCCTGCCCCGCCGATCACCGCTATTGTTGAATTCTCCCCACATCTGTTTCACTGAATTAACATTATAGACCCCTAACGTGTGTGTAATTATATTCGATTGAATGGCAAGAGAGAGAGAGAGAGAATGTTGGGGTGAAAAGGAAAAGGAGGCCTGGTGCTTAGCTCATTGAGAGAGGGATTTTTCTGATAAGCTCTCGTTCGGCCTTTGAACAGAATAAGAATGGCTTTCGAAAGCGGACATATTGACTCGAGTCCTGATAGATATTGATGGAGAAAATGTGACAGCTCTCTGAAAGTGCAGAGAACTGAAGTCGGACCTATCAGAAGAAAAATAAAAACCCTTTCTGCCACGAATAAAAGCAAAAATATCATAAAAAAGGGTTTTAATAATGAATGATCTTTGCAATGTTACATAAGGGTTGCATCATAATGGATTCAGCTAATGGAGTGAGTCATTGGTGTGAGGTTAGAACATTATCACAAATTCTCTTCTCTTGCAATCCCAACAAAAGGTTTGTTCATAAGGATTTTCCCAATAAACAAAATCAAAGTATTTGTAAACAATTTTTTACATCACAATTTTAAACCAATTAATTTTGTCATTTAAAAAAAAATCCAAAACCATAAAAAAGGGTCGTTACAGATTGATATGTTGGTCTCGGTGGTAAAAGTGGACAGACATTTTGTTGTACACGTTTTTACAATATTTACAATATTGAGTAAAATCATGGTCTGACTTTTTAAATAAATATATCAAAATCACTGTCCTCATTTTGTCAAAAATCAAAAAGTCTAGTAAAAATATTTATGTTTTTACATTTGCAAAGTGAAATGTGCAAGGTGCAATAGACAAACAAAAACAAAGACCAAAACCAATTAATAGATAGATAATAAAACAAAGCTCTATGAGGAGTGTATGTATATATATATATGGTTTGGAAACATTACTATTTTTAATGTTTTTGAAGGCTCATCAAGCCTATGTTTATTGATCAAAAATACAGAAGAAAAATGACCCTGTAATATTGTGAAATTTTATTTAAAATAATTAAATTTAAAATAATTTAAAATAATGGTTTTCTATTTTGATATGCTATAAAATATAATTTATTTCTGCGACAGAAAAATGAATTTTCAACCGTACTCCAGTCTTCAGTGTCACATGATCCTTCAGAAATCATTGTAATATGCTGATTTAATTTTAATGTTGGAAACAGTTGTGCTGAGTTTTTAAAACATGTAATCAGGATCATTTTCAGGATTCTTTGATTAAAAAAAAAAAAAAAAGTAAAAAAGAACAGGGGTCAGTATGGGCACTCTGACTGGTCTGCGGCTATGCAGACTCATACGCAATAAATTGTGATGCACTGAGTATGCTGACACCTTTCTATCAGAACTTCTTGAGCAATTTGAGCTACAGTAGTTTGTCAGTTTGATTGGACCACACGAGCCAGTCTTGGCTTCCCACGGTGATCAATGAGCCTTGGCACCCATGACCCTGGAGCTGGTTCACCACTGTTCCTTCCTTGGAGCACTTTTGATAGATACTGACCACTGCAGACCGGGAACACCCCACAAGAGCTGCAGTTTTGGAGATGCTCTGACCCAGTCGCCCAGCCATTACAATTTGGTCCTTGTCAAACTCACTCAAATCCTTACGCTTGCCCATTTTCACTGCTTACACATCAACTTTGAGGACAAAATGCTCACTTAGTTTATGACATTATGAAGGGTGAAGTGAATAACACTGATTATCTCTTCACAGCGGCACCTGTTAGTGGATGGGATATATTAGGCAGCAAATGAACATTTTGATCTGAAAATATTTACCTTTTCTGCCTCCAAGACATGATTTAAATTCATAATGTTCATGATACATGCAGATGGCGTAGTGTTAATATATTTCCTCTGAGAACTTCAACGCTAATGTTATCCCATGCCTTCTGCAACCGAAGCTAAAGGCTTTCCTTTGGATGTACAATAAATCTGTCCAGTTTATTTTTCCAACTTGCCCCAAATGTGCTCGATGGGGTTGAGGTCCGGACTTTGAGGGAAGCACATCATTTCAATGTTCCAGCAGATTCCTTCTGTCACAGGTAGTTCCAGCAATAGTTAGAAGAATGTATCGGGTCATTGTCACCTTGGAAAATAAATCCAGGCCCAATAAGATGACTCCAAGATGCCAAGTGTTCTAATAATTTTGGCCACCACTGTACATACTATGATTGTATAAAAATGTACATTTTTGTGAAAGACTTATTTTTATACTATATATTACACTATAACTAAATAGCTGTCAAGCACATTCAATACCAGCCTTAAGGACTGCTAAATATACTCAATAACGTGATAAATTACATGTTGCATAACATGTCAGACGGAAGGCGAACGGTTACCATCGATTCAGAACCAGTGTTTTATTATTCATACATGACTACTTATGAGCAGTACCTTATTTGTAATTGTCCTTACTTCAAATTTAAAAAAAAAAAAAAACTTGAATGCAAAATGCTTGCTAGTGTATTTCCCTGACTCTCTTGCCCTGTGAAAGTGCTATTTGTTTTCCCTTTGCTCAGTCCACTCCATTCGTCTCTCCTCTCAACTCACTTCCATTTGCCTTCACACCCTAATCGCAGGGGCTTATGGGGAATTGATTTCTCTTCTGTGCTCCCCGGCGAGACTGTGGGGTCTGCTATTGCTCACGGTGCTCGTGGATGCTGATAGATGGGAAAGAGGCGCGCGGCGGCTCTCACCATGAGTTTCAGTGTGGGCTGTTCAGCTTATCACACCAAACACTCTGAACAGGGGAGGTGGCTACCAGATGGTATAAACACTCTGACAGGAAAAAAAGAAAAAGAAAAAAAAGAGAGAGGCGGACTAGTGGCATAACGGAAACGTGTGATTCCAAGAAACAGAAACGGCCAACACCTTGGGAAAACAAGTCTTTTCCATGGTGATGAACAAGATCGCACTCTGGCAGAAAAACAACTCGTTGTTTTGAACATTTTGCGCTGCTATTTACGGTTCGAAACGAGTAGTTCACCTTGTTCTGGAGGGCAAAGGGCGAAATAGATGGGATCATTTAAGGGACTCCAGACACTGTCATTTTGTTCTGGCAGTCATGACATGTTATTTGTGCTGAAGCTTCTGAGGGTGTTAAAAAAACGGATTTGTCTCAAAAAGCACAAGTGACGCGCGTCTGGGGCTGAAGCCGCTTTGACGTTTTATGCTCCTCAACAGAACTGACAAAAATCGGACGTATCTGATCTAACTAAAAAGCATAGCTTTGGTAAAATTTCAAAGACAAAGCATAAAACGTGTGATTTCTATCTTTTAAGCAGCTTCAAAGGTAACCTGCTTATAACCTACAACCACAGCAGGAACAACTGCCTCAAACAATGCTAAAGAACCATTTAACTCAAATTTGATCATCTTATAATCATTCTGATAATGAGAAATGTGAAAATAGAAAACATTTGAATTTAAAATATTATTATTACAATAAGGGGTGATGAATTTAGAAATAAACTTTCCTTGAGCTTTTTATATATAAAAGGTCATGGTAATATAAGAATATCCTGTAAGTTTTAGAGCTGAAAACTTCCTTGCTAGTCAAAGAAAAGCTTTTATAGACACCAGGTCCAGAAAACAATCGTGTGCGCATCTTGATGGCATCGACTGACGGAACACCGCCTCTACAGAATAATAAGCACGTCACCCCGTCCACCGACTCATGGAGCTGATCGGATCACTAGAAGATAGCTAGATATTGTGGAAGAACACAGTTGCTGCATAAGCTTCCTTTGGATAGTAATATTAGGAATGTATGATACTTCATTTATTTTTAATAAAGTTCCAGCTCACGTGGGAAAAACATTTGTACTTCATAGAACAAGGAAATCATCAGGCCGTTTTTAGGACAGAGAAAACAGCGCTGTACAGATAAGTCAACTGTGTGAAAAATACTGTGTTTTTTTACACGCGAAACATGAACTCATGTTATATTGCACACTGTAAACATAATCAAAGCTTCAAAAACGCATGAAGAACGGGAACTTTAAAACACAATGTTGTGCCTTCTATATTGGATTTGACAGGAATTGTGCAACAAACTTAAGTGAGTAAAACGTCTTTTTTATATGTAATAGTAGTCCCGGGGCTATGTGTTTTCCAGACGGGCTACCAAAACGTAAGCCAGTCGGCAGGCTGATGAATCTCAATAGTGAAATAACATTCCTTTCTTGATCTGGGTGCGCACACGTGTGTGTGTGTGTGTGTGTGTGTGTGTGTGTGTGTGCGCGCGCGCGCGCGCGTTTCGTGCTTATATCCACCGATCGGATGGGCAGAGTAATAAAATAGATAAATAAATGTTAATCAATCGCGGGTGGATGAGAAATAAATCATTGTGTTTGTATGATAAAGACGTTTACGAGCCCTGTGGTCGAGAGAATCATTCCGGTTGCCGCTTTCAAAACAATCTCTCCCTCATGTGAACTGAACTGACGGCGGAGCTGAAACTCATTAAATATGCACATCTTATCCAATCCTAGCCGTGGGCGTTTACTTCTAAGTCTCCAGTGCAGCACGGCCATCAAAACCCAGCGTTC